>NW_016808366.1:567548-568977 GCF_001698545.2 Rhinopithecus bieti
TTTTTTTTTTTTTTTGTATTTTTTAGTAGAGACGGGGTTTCACCGTGTTAGCCAGGATGGTCTCGATCTCCTGACCTCGTGATCCGCCCGTCTCGGCTAGAATATGTTCTTTAAGCAATTTTCAAGAATACAATACATATTCATAGTCGCTACAGTCCCCATGCTATACAATAGATCTCTTCTTTTTTTTTTTTTTTTTTTTTTTTTTTGAGACGGAGTTTCACTCTTGTTGCCCAGACTGGAGTGCAATGGCGTGATCTTGGCTCATTGCAAACTCTGTCTCCCGAGTTCAAGTGATTCTCCTGCCTCAGCCTCCTGAGTAGCTGGGATTACAGGCATGCGCCACCATGCCCAACAATTTTATATTTTTAGTAGAGACGGGATTTCTCCATGTTGGTCAGGCTGGTCTCGAACTCCTGACCTCAGGTGATCCACCTGCCTTGGCCTCCCAAAGTGCTGGGATTACAGGCATGAGTCACTGTGCCCGGCCTACAATAGATCTCCTGAATTTATCCCTCCCAACTGAAATTTTATATCCTTTGACAAACATCTCCCCAGCCCCTGGTAACCACCATTTTACTCTCTACTACTATGAGTTCAACTTATTTAGATTACACATATGAGAGAAATCAAGCAGGATTTGTCTTTCTATGCCTTGTTTATTTCTCTTAATTTAACGTTCTCCCAGTTCATCCATGTTGTCATAGATGTCAGCATTTCCTTCTTCTTTTTTTTTTTTCCTTGAGACAGAGCCTCGCTCTTGTCGCCCAGGCTGGAGTGCAGTGGCGCAATCTCAGCTCACTGCAACCTCTGCCTCCCAGGTTTAAGCAATTCTCCTGCCTCAGCCTCCCTAGTAGCCTGGACTACAGGCATGTGCCACCACATGCAGCTAATCTTGTATTTTTAGTAGTGACGGGGTTTCTCCATGTTGGTCAGGCTGGTCTCGAGCTCCTGACCTCAGGTGATCCGCCAACCTCGGCTTCCCAAAGTGTTGGGATTACAGGCATGAGCCTCCGCGTCTGGACAGCATTTCCTTCTTCTTTAAAGCTGAATAGCATTCCATTATATATATAAATCACCTTTTTTTTTTTTTTTTTTTGAGACAGAGTCTTGCTCTGTCACCCGGGCTGGAGTGCAGTGACATAGTCCCAGCTCACTGCAGCCTGTACCTCCTGGGTTCAAGCACTTCTTGTTCCTCAGTCTCCCAAGTAGCTGGGACTACAGACGCGTGCCACCATGTCCAGCTAATTTTTGTATTTTTAGAAGATACGGAGTTTCGCCATGCTGGCAAGGCTGGTCTCGAACTCCTGGCCTCAAGTGTTCTGCCCGCCTCTGCCTCCCAAAGTACTGGGATTACGGGCATGAGCGACCGTACCTGGTCATAAATCACATTTTCTTTCTTTCTTTCTTTTTTTTTCTTTTTTTTTTT
>NW_016808366.1:569230-584312 GCF_001698545.2 Rhinopithecus bieti
TTAAAAATCCATTTTTTTTTTTTTTTTTTTTTTTTTTTTTTTTTTTTTTGAGATGGAGTCTCACTCTGCCACCACCAGGCTGGAGTGCAGTGACGCAATCTCAGCTCACTATAACCTCCCACCACCAGGTTCAAGTGATTCTCCTGCCTCAGCCTCCTGAGTAGCTGGGATTACGGGCATGCACCACCACACCCAGATAATTTTTGTATTTTTAGTAGACATGGGTTTCACCATGTTGGCCAGGATGGTCTCGATCTCCTGACCTCATGACCCTCCTCGACCTCCCAAAGTGCTGGGATTATGGGCGTGAACCACCACGCCCGGCCACCACATTTTCTTTATCTGTTCATCCAATGATGGACACTTAGGTTAATTCCGTATCTTGGCTGTTGTGAATACCGCTGCAATGAACATGTTAGTATAGATGCTTCTTCAACGTACTGATTTCATCTCCTTTGAGTATATACCCAGTAGTGAGATTGCTGTATCCTATGGTGGTTCTGTTTTTGATTATTTGAGGAACCTCTATACTGTTTTCTATAATGGGTATACTAATTTACATTCCACCAACAGTGTGCAAGGATTCCCTTTCTCCACATCCTCAGGAACACTGTTAGAGTAGCCATTCTAACAGGTGCAAGGTAATATTTCATTGTGGCTTTATATTGCATTTCCCTGATGATTAATGATGCTGAGCATTTTTTCATATACTTGTTGGCCATTTGTCTTTTTTTTTTTTTTTTTTTTTTTCCTTTTTGTGGAGAACGGGGTCTCGCTGTATTACCCAGGCAGGTCTCGAACTCCTGGGCTCAAGCTATCCTCCCGCCTCTGCCTCCCTGAGAGCTGGGATTACAGGCGTGAGCCACCACGCCCGGCAGTTGTTGGCCATTTGTATATCTTCTTTTGAGAAATGTCTATTCAGATATTTTACTCATTTTAAAGTTTGGGTATTAACCCCTCATCAGATATACGGTTTTTAAATATTTTCTCCCATTCCATAAGTTGTCTCTTCACTCCGTTGATTGTTTCCTTTGCTGTGCAAAAGTTTCTTAGTTTCATATAACTATTTCTCTATTTTCACTACTTTTGCCTATACTTTTGGGGTCATATTTTAAAAAAATCATTGCCGAGAACCAAGTAATGTAGCTTTTCCCCTATGTTTTCTTCTTCTAGTAATTTTAGTTTGAGGTCTTGTGTTTAAGGCTTAAATCTATTTTGAATTGATTTTTATTTGAGATAGGGTCTTTCTCTGTCGCCCAGGCTGGAGTGCAGTGGTGCAATCAAGGCTCACTGTAGCCTCGAAGTCCTGGGCTCAAGTGATCCTCCCCCATCAGCCTCTTGAATAGCTGGGTCCACAGGCTTGTGTCACCATGCCCAGCTAATTCTTTTATTTTTAGTAGAGACGGGGTACAGGGGGTCTCCCTATGTTTCCCAGGCTGGTCTCAAACTTCTGGGCTTGAGCTATCCTCTCATCTCGGTCTCTCAAAGTGCTAGGATTAAAGGTGTAAGCCATAACACCCGGCCCTCGATTTTTGTATATGGTATGAGATGAGAGTCTAATTTCGTTCTGCGTGTGGATATCCAGTTGTCCCTAAAGGGTAAAGACTGCCCTTTACCCATTGTGTGTTCTTTGCACCTTTGTTGAAAATCAATTGACTATAAATGCATAGGTTTATTTTGGGGCTCTACTCTGTTCTATTGGTCTATGTGTCTGTACAAATGCTAGTCTACCAGCAAATGTTGGGAAGTGGGAGAGGGAAAGAAGATTTCAGAACAACAGTCTTGAGGTAGGAAATAAAACAGTATATTTTAAGGATGGGTGCAGTGCCTCATGCCTGTAATCCTAACACTTTTGGGAGGCCAAGGCAGGTGGATCACCTGAGACCAGGAGTTCAGAGACCAGCCTGGGCAACATGGCTAAACCCTGTCTCTACCAAAAAATACAAAAAATTAACCGGCTATGGTGGCAGGTTGCTCTGTCGCCCAGGCTGGAGTTCAGTGGTGCAATCTCAGCTCACTGCAACTTCCACCTCTCGAGTTCAAGTGATTTTTCTGCCTCAGCCTCCTGAGTAGCTGGGACTACAGATGGGCACCACCATGCCCAGCTAAGTTTTGTATTTTTAGTAGAGACGAGATTTTACCATATTATCCAGGCTCTTCTCAAACTCCTGACCTTGTGGTCCGCCCTCCTTGGCCTCCCAAAGTGGTGGGATTATAGGCGTGAGCCACCGTGCCTGGCCGGAGGAATTATATTTTAAGAGACAGGATCTCTCTATGTTGCCCAAGCTGGTCATGAATTCCTGGGCTCAAGGGATCCTCCTGCCTCAGCCTCCTGAGTAACTGGGACTACATGTGAGAGCCACCATACCCAGCCATTGGAGGATATTAAGTAGGGAGGGCTACCTAATTCATATTTAAGAAGTTGACTTTGGGCCATGCACGGTGGCTCACACCTGTAATCCCAACATTTTGGGAGGCCAAGGTGGGCAGATCTCTTGAGCCCAGGAGTTTGAGACCAACCTGGGTAACATGGCAAAACCCTGTCTCTAATAAAAGCACAAAAAAATTAGCTGTTGTGGTGGTATGTGCTTGTGGTCTCAGCTACTCAGGAGGCTGAGATGAGAGAATCACCTGAGCCTGGGGAGGTCGAGGCCACAGTGAGCATTGATCGTGCCACTGCACTCCAGCCTGGGTGACAAAGTGAGACCCTGTCTCAAAAAATATATACATGAATTAATTAAAATAAAAAATCAAGAAACAGTTTTTGTTGTTGTTTGTTTGTTTGTTTGTTTTTTGAGATGGAGGCTTGCTGTGTCACCTAGGCTGGAGTGCAATGGGGTGATCTTGTCTCACGCAACCTCCGCCTCCTGGGTTCAAGCGATTCTCCTGTCTCAGCCTCCCGAGTAGTTGGGATTACAGGTGCCCACAACCGAGCCCAGCTAATTTTTGTATTTTTAGTAGAGGCAGGGTTTCACCATATTGGTCAGGCTGGTCTCGAATTCCTGGCCTCAGGCAATCTGCCCATGTCTGCCTTCAAAGATCTGGGACTGCAGGCATAAGCCACCACACCCGGCATTTTTAAATTTTATATAGAATTTTTGTATAGATCCAGTTCATTTTAACAACTGTTCTATCAGCCGGGCACAGTGGCTCACCCCTGTAATCCTAATACTTTGGGGGCCCGAGGTGGGTGGATCACCTGAGGTCAGGAGTTTGAGACCAGCCTGACCAACATTGAGAAACCCCGTCTCTACTAAAAATACAAAATTAGCCGGGCTCGGTGGCGCATGCCTGTAATCCCAGCTACTCGGGAGGCTGAGGCAGGAGAATCAGTTGAACCCAGGAGGCAGAGGTTGCGGTGAGCAGAGATCACGCCATTGCACTCCAGCCCGGGCAACAAGAACGAAACTCAGTCTCAAAAAAACAAAACAAAACAAACAAACAAAAAACTGTTCTATCATATGACTATACCACAGATATGGTAGAGTTGATAGACAGTTTATTTACATTTTTTCCTAATAACCAATATTTTCTTGAACATTCTTGTACATTTAAGAGAAAAATAATTTTTTTTTGAAAACAGGATCTCTCTCTGTCTCCCAGCCTGGAGTGCAGTGGCACAGTCATAGCTCACTGCAGCCTCAACCTCCTGCATTCAAGTGACCCTCTTGCCCAGCCTTCTAAGTAGTTAGGACTGTAGGCAGGGGCCACTACGCCCAGGTTAAGAACAAAAATGTTAATGGCATCAGTCTATTTCTGTGTGATTTTTCTCCAAAGTCATTTGCTGTCTTAGTATTAGCAGGGGAGAGAGGTAGAGTTGGATTCAATGAAGGATTAGGGTGTTTCCAGGTCAGCAATGGATGTAATCAGAGCATAAAAAGTGCCAGTGTTGTCTGGATCAGCAGGTCAATAGATCGAGACCATCCTGGACAACATGGTGAAACTCCATCTCTACTAAAAATACAAAAAAAAAATTAGCTAGGCATGGTGGCACGCACCTGTAGTCCCAGCTACTTGGGAGGCTGAGGTAGGAGAATCACTTGAACCCAGTAGGCAGAGGTTGCAGTGAGCCGAGATCATGCCATTGCACTCCAGCCTGGCGACAGAGCAAGACTCCATCTCACAAAAAAAAAAAAAAAAAAAAAAGGCCGATTTTGTCAAGAAAGTTTCAAATGATAAGCCAGGAAATCTGTATGGTGAAAGAAATAAAGAGAGGGAGAAGCTGTTAGAAAATATAAAGGAACAAATGAATAAAATAAAATGTTAAGAGAATAACTGAATGAGAACTTAAAAGATAAGAAATTGAGATCAGACAGTGAGATGTTTGAATTTAATGTTTCAGAATTAGAGGTGGCTGTGGAAGAATGTGGCTGAAGTGAAGTGAAACTGAAAAGTCCCTGAAGTGGAGGCCTTGAACAAGTTGAGAACCCAGAATTTAGGATGTGTCATCTACACAGACATTTAGGCTGCCTAGGACGATGGCTAGACTCAGAATGAAGAGGCATACACAATGTCTGATGCCAAAGCCTACGATAAACAGAGTATCCATCAGGTTGGTAGTAGAATGAACATATAGCATGAGCCTTAAAGGAGCAGCAGGTTGGGGTAATGGACTGAAAGTAAGTGACAGCAAGTGGATGAAGACTCCAACTCCAGTCTTTTTTTTTTTTTTTTTTTTTTGAGACAAGTTCTGGCCTTGTCAACCAGGCTGGAGTACAGTGGTGCAATCTCGGCTCACTGCAACCTCCACCTCCCAGGTTCATGCAATTCTCCTGCCTCAGCCTCCCGAGTAGTTGGGATTACAGGTGCACACCACCACACCTGGCTAATGTTTTGTATTTTTAGTAGAGACAGGGTTTCACTATGTTGGCCAGACTGGCCTCAAACTCCTGACTTCGTGATCCACACACCTCAGCCTCCCAAAGTGCTGGGATTACAGGTGTGATCCACCAGACCTGGACAACTCCCAGTCTTAACACAAACAGAGCATACAGTGATGACAGATAACATTCCAGGGAGGGCTACAAGGGAAGTAATATTCAAATGGGAAGGCCAGGTTTCATTAACCCAAAAAGTAGAAGGAACTTTCTAGAACAGGCTGGCAGTATAGACAACTTTATCTCACACAGATTCCATAGTCCTCTCGCAGAGGAATCCCCATTCTTCTCAACCTCAGCTCCCCAGTGCTGCTCAGCTTCCCTCCACTGCCAGAGCTTCTCAACTTCTTATACCCCAAACCCTCAGCCTGAAGCCCTGGTGATCTCCACTGTTCTCCCTAAGCTCCCTCTGCCCATCTTTCTTTTCACAGTGACTTCACCCCTCAGAATTCCCATACTTCTT
Organism: Rhinopithecus bieti; assembly: GCF_001698545.2. NCBI lineage: Eukaryota > Metazoa > Chordata > Mammalia > Primates > Cercopithecidae > Rhinopithecus > Rhinopithecus bieti. The sequence goes on from NW_016808366.1 coordinate 574,571, forward strand.
TATAGGCCCCACATTGAAACCTAGCCATTTATTTAAAATAAAACAATTGGGCCAAGCATGGTGGCTTATGCCTGTAATCCCAGCAACTCAGGCGGCCCAGGCAAGAGGATCACTTGAGGCCAGGAGTTTGAGACCAGTCTGGGCAAGGTGGTGAGACCCCATCTCTACAAACAATTTTTTTTTTTTTTTTTTTTTTTTTTTTTAGAGAGAGTGTCGCTCTGTCACCCAGGCTGGAGCGATCTCAGCTCACTGCAACCTCTTGGAAAACTGTCTGGCTGTTCTATGAATGCTAAACATAGAGTTACCATATGATTCAACCATTCCATTCCAAGGTATATATCCAAGAGAAATGAAAACATATGTCCACACAAAACTTGTTTGCAAATGTTCATCACAGCATTATTCATAATAGTAGAAAAGTAGAAGCAACCTAGATATCCATCAACCAATGAATAGATAAAAACAATATGGTGGCCAGGCGCAGTGGCTCACACCTGTAATCCCAGCACTTTGGGAGGCCGAGGCGGGGGATCACTTGAAGTTGGGAGTTCGAGACCAGCCTGGCCAACATGGCAAAACCCTGTCTCTACTAAAAATACCAAAAAAATTAGCTAGGCGTGGTGGCAGGCGCCTGTAATCCCAGCTACTTAGGAGGCTGAGGCAGGAAAACTGCTTGAACCTGGGAGGTGGAGGTTGCAGTGAGCCGAGATCGTGCCATTGCACTCCAATCCAGCCTGGGCAACAAGAGCAAAACTAAAAAAAAAAAAAAAAAAAAAACACAATATGGTATATCCAGACAATGGATTATTATGCAGCAATAAAAAGAAATGAAGTACTAATACATGCTACAACATGGATGACCCTCAAAAAACATTAAATGAAAGAAACCAGTCACGAGACGTCACATATTGGATTATTCCATTTCTGTGAAGTGTGCTTCCCCACCCGCTCCCATGGCCAGTTTTAGACCTCATCACCAGAATTGTTTGAATTCTGAAATTTTTAATTTATGTCATTCTGTGTTCTCACCATCCTATTACTCTGGTTTTCATTCATTACTCCGAGTACACCTGTCGTTCTACCCCATTGAGACACTGCACTTTTTATCTCTTCTCTTTATAGTCTGTTGACCCTCTCACCTCTTTGTTTCTTCCATCTAATTCCCATCCGGTCTATCGTTTTAATTTCTCTCTTGCCAGTATTAACTCCCTTGCTCAATTGTCTTCCTATCTTGTCCACCTAGAAAGACCTCAACCCTGCAATTGTGTATTCATTCCATGCCTGCCTCTGGATGCGTGAGTACTATTGAAGAAAATCAAGCAAAGATTATATTGGTACCAATAAATATGGTTTTCAACCTTTATTAAGTTCTACTCTGTCCTCCTTCTCCAAAACCACCATTTATAACTACATTAGATTGTTAGGGCTGCCATAACAAAATGCCACTAAGTGGGTGGCTTAAAGCAATGGAAATTTATTGTTTGGTAGTTATGAAGTCTGGAAGTCTGAAATCAAGGTGTTGGCAGGGCTACGCTCTATCCATAGGCTCCAGGAGAGGAACCTTCCTTGCCTTTTCTAGCTTCTGGAGATTGCCAACAATCCCTGGCATTTCTTACCTTGCACCTGCATAACTCCAATCTCTGCCACTGTTACCACATGACATTCTCCCTCCCTGGGTGTTTGTCTCTATGTCTCTTCTCTTCTTCTTCTTCTTCTTCTTCTTCTTTTTTTTTTTTTTTTTTTGAGATGGAGTCTTGCTTTGACACTCAGGCTGCAGTGCAATGGTGCTGTCTCCACTCACTGCAACCTCCACCTCCCAGGTTCAAGCGATTCTCCTGCCTCAGCCTCCTAAGTAGCTGGGATTACAGGCACCCACCACCACGCCCAGCTAATTTTTATATTTTTAGTAGAGACTGGGTTTCACCGTGTTGGCAAGGCTGGTCTCGAACTCTTGACCTCATGATCCACCCGCCTTGGCCTCCCAAAGTGCTGGGATTACAGATATGAGCTACCATGCCCGGCCAATACATATGAATTCTATCTGCACCTCTCCAATCTCCACTGCCTCCTTCATAGGTAAGACTATAGTCTTCTCTCACCTGGACTACTACAACTGACTTGGTCAGCAAGTTATGTTAATAGAGCATTTCAGGCAGAAAGAACAGCACATGAAAAGACATTGTGGTAAGAATTGGCTTGATTTTGAGGACAAAAGGAAAGCCAAGGTCAGTGTGACTGGAAGGTAATGAGTAAGGGTTGCAGTATAAAAGATGAGGTCTGAGGCCAGGGGCAGTGGCTCACACCTGTAATACCAGCACTTTGGGAGGCCGAGGTGGGTGGATCACGAGGTCAGGAGGTTGAGACCATCCTGGCTAACTCGATGAAACCCCATCTCTACTAAAAATACAAAAAATTAGCCGAGTGTGGTGGCAGGCGCCTATATTCCCAGCTACTCGGGAGGCTGAGGCAGGAGAAGGGCGTGAACCCGGGAGGCGGAGCTTGCAGTGAGCAGAGATAGCACCACTGCACTCCAACCTGGGTGATAGGGTGAGACCCCATCTCAAAAAAAAAAAAAAAAAAATGAGGTCCGAGAGGCAGACAGAGTCCAGATTTTGGAGGCCCTGAAGGTCCATGATAAGGAGTTTGCATTTTATTTTATTTTAAGCAAAGCGGTGACATGTTTTAAAAGGGCTCTCTTAGCTGGTTTACAGAGAATAGGTTGTAGATCATAGCGTAGTTTACTTCCAGCATGCTCTCTAGGCTTGGCAAGGTGAGATATTAATGCGACCCCAATTTTGGGGCTTGCTCTAGCTTGCTTTCACTGTATATGAAACTGGAAAGCTATCCAAGTTGTTTTCATTTTAGCTTCAAATAAGGAAACCTCTTTTATTCTCTGTTAACTGCCAAGGATCAAGAGTCCCTCCCTGGAAGAGGCAAGGTGATACATTCTTTCCCTGGGGAAAAAAAAACTGTCACAGGAAGCCAGAAAGAAGAAGGGAAGGGGGGCAGTGTCCCAATCCCATTGGATTACGCAATCAAGCTGAAGGTACCCATCTCCATTCAAATAAAGTGATTGTGCTTTCCTAAAATGAAAAGCCATTGTCTATAAGAACTTACGCTGATTTATAAATTTATCTATGTGAAAATATTTAGGAAAGTTAAATATTTAATAAATCACCTTTTTTTTTTTTTTGAGACTGAGTCTTACTCCGTTGCCTAGGCTGGAGTGCAGTGGCGCGATCTCTGCTCACCACAACCTCTGTCTCCCGGGTTCAAGCGATTCTCCTGCCTCAGCCTCCTGAGTAGCTGGGATTACAGGTGCCCGCCACCACGCCTGGCTAATTTTTGTATTTTTAGTAGACACGAGGTTTCACTATGTTGGCCAGACTGGTCTTGATAAACAAGTAATGTTGATAGCACATCCTGACCTCAGGTGATCCACCGGCCTCGGCTTCCCAAAGTGCTGGGATTATAGGTGTGAGCCACCACGACCAGCCAATCACCTTTTTTTTTAGAGACAGGGTCTCCCTCTGTCACCCATGCTGAGTGCAGTGGCATGATCACAACTCACTGCAACCTCAAACTCCCAGCTCAAGTGATCCTCCTGCCACAGCCTCCCAAGTAGCTGGGACCACAGGCACATGCCACTAGACCCAGGTAATTATTTTTACTTTTTGTAGAGATAGGGTCTTGCTATGTTGCCCAGGCTGGTCTCCAATTCCTGGACACAAGGGATCCTCCCACCTGGGCTTCCGAAAATGCTGGGATTATAGGTGTGAGCCACCATGCCCAGCCATAAATCGTGGTTTGTTTTTTGTTTTTTTGAGACAGTCTCACTCTATCCCCCAAGCTGGCGTGTAGTGGCATGATCTTGGCTAACTGCAACCTCCGTCTTCAAGAGATTCTCCTGCCTCAGCTTCCTGAGTAGCTGGAATTACAGGTGCACACCACCACACGTGGCTAATTTTTGTATTTTTAGTAGAGACAGGATTTCACCATGCTCGCTGGTCTCAAACTCCTGACCTCAAGTGATCCACCTGACTCGGTCTCCCAAAATGTTGGGATTACAGGTATGAGCCACTGACCCTGGCCAAATGACCTTTATTAAAAAGACGAATTTTATACTGAAACTGTTCTAGAACATTCAGAATATATATACTCTAGGACAATATTTGCCAATGGGATCCGTTATAATGTCTGTTTTTCTTTGAGGAACAGTCTGTGCCCTTTACCTATCAATTAACCCAGCAGAGAGCTGGTTTCTGTGTCTTATTGGCCCCCACACAGAATTGTTTTATTTGCCCCTTAGTGCAGTGCAAACAATTTTTTTTTTTTTTCTGAGACGGAGTCTCACTCTGGAGTCGCCCAGGCTGGAGTGCAATGGCCGGATCTCAGCTCACTGCAAGCTCTGCCTCCCGGGTTGATGCCATTCTCCTGCCTTAGCCTCCCGAGTAGCTGGGACTACAGGCGCCCGCCACCTCACCCAGCTAGTTTTTTATATTTTTTAGTAGAGACGGGGTTTCACCGTATTAGCCAGGATGGTCTCGATCTCCTGACCTCGTGATCCACCCGTCTCGGCCTCCCAAAGTGCTGGGATTACAGACTTGAGCCACCGCACCCGGCCAGTGCAAACAATTTTAAGAAACCGTTCTATTGGCCAGGCACAGTGGTTCATGCCTATAATCCCAGCACTTCGGGAGGCTGAGACTGGCGGATCACTTGAGGTCAGGAGTTCGAGACCAGCCTGGCTGATGTGGTAAAACCCTGTCTCTACTAAAAATACAAAAATTAGCCAGGTGTGGTGTCATGTGCCTGTAATTCCAGCCACTCGGGAGGCTGAGGCATGAGAATCTCTTGAACCTGGGAGGAGAACGTTGCAGTGAGCCAAGATCATGCCACTGTACTGCAGCCTGGATGACAGAACAAGACTCCATCTCAAAAAAAAAAAAAAAAAAAAACCTTTCTATGAACCTTATTGTTGTGTTTATTGTAATAATGTAATCGAAGATATTTGTTTCATTAGTTTTCCAGAATGGCTGTACAATTTGCTGAGCAATGCTTGATTAACTCAGATGCAATAATCTGTGTAATAGCCTATTTTCTTGCTTTGTATTGCTTGCTAGACAGCTTAGGTATTGCTCGCCTGTAGCAGATATAGATCATTATGATCCACATTTTAGCCCCATTCTTGGCTTCATTTTGTTCCCTTGTTTTCTTTTTCTGTTGACTCACATTTGATTTATCTTGTCTTGCTTTTTACATATCTTACTAAGACTTTAAAATCAATTCTTAAACATGGCAAAATAGGAAGGGTGAACAATATTAAATATACTGAAACCGTTTCCAAGCAGGCATTAAATTCTATCCTTTTTTGAGACAGAGTCTCATTCTGCCGCCCGGACTGGAGTGCAGTGGCACGATCTCAGCTCACTGCAGCCTCCGCTTCCCAGGCTCATGCCTCTGCCTCCTGAGTACCTGGGATTACAGGCATGTGCCACCACGCCCAGCTAATTTTTGTCTTAGCAGAGACAGGGTTTTGCCATGCTGGCCAGGTGGTCTCAAACTCCTGGGCTCAAATGATCCATCTGCCTCGACCTCCCAAAGTGCTGGACGGGTAGATCACTTGAGCTTAGGAGTTCAAGACCAGCCGGGGCAACATGGCAAGACCCCATCCCTACAAAAAAGAGACAAATGAATTGTTGGCTATGGTGGTGCACAGCTGTGGTCCCAGCTACTCAGGAGGCTGAGATGGGAGGATTGCTTGAGTCCAGGAGGCAGAGGTTATGGTGAACCAAGATTGCACTACTGCACTCTAGCCTGGGCCACAGAGGGAGACACTGTCTCAAAAGAAAAGGTAAAAATATGGCCAGGCACAGTGACTTACACTTGTAATCCCAGCACTTTGGGAGGGTGAGACAGGCGGATCACCTGAGGTCAGGAGTTTGAGACCAGCCTGGCCAACATGGTGAAACCTCGTCTCTACTAAAAATAAAAATAAAAAAAATAGCCAGGCATGGTGGTAGGCACCTGTATTCCAGCTACTTGGAAGTCTGAGGCAGGAGAATATCTTGAATGTGGGAGGCAGAGGTTGCAGGGAGCCGAGACGGTGCCATTGCACTCCAGCCTGAGTAACAAGAACGAAACTCAATCTCAAAAAAAAAAATAAAATAAAAGTAAAAAATAATGGAAATTATTTGTTTGCATTCCTGTCTCTATAACTAGACTGTAAACTCCTTTTGAAGACAGTTATTGTTCATTCATTCAACAAATACAATGGAGTCACATTAGGTACCCAGTTGATTTACTTGACTTCTTAGGGAAAACATAAAAAAAGAAGAAAGACCAATACTCTATGATTCCACTTATGTAAGGTACCTGGAGTAGTCACATTCATTGAGAGAGAAAGTAGAAGGGTGGCTACCAGGGGCTGGGAGGAAAGGGAAATGGGAAGTTGCTCAATGGGTATAGAATTTCAGTTTTGCAAGATAAAAAAGTTCTAGAGATCTGTTGCTCAGCAATGTGAATATAGTTAACAGTATAAAGTATGTGCTTCAAAATGGCTAAGATGGTGCATTTTGTTCTGTGTTTATTACCACAATTTTTTTTAAAAAAGAAAAGGAAGAAGAATCAACTAGCAGTGCCTGAGATGAGAACATGAATCCGTGCTGTTTCCATGGCTGGTCTTGGTTCCTTCCTTCATAGAATATGCATCTCATTGGGCTGAATGTGATTTTATTGTTTAAAGACAAATGTTTCTGGCCAGGCGCGGTGGCTCACGCCTGTAATCCTAGCACTTTGGGAGGCTGAGGCAGGAGGATCACCTGAGGTCAGGAGTTCAAGACCACCCTGGCCAACATGGTGAAACCCTGCCTCTACTAAAAATACAAAAATTAGCCAGGCATGATGGCAGGCACCTGTAATCTCAGCTACTTGGGAGGCTGAAGCAGGAGAATTGCTTGAGCCCAGGAGGCAGAGGTTGCAGTGAGCCAAGATCGTGCCACTACACTCTAGCCTGGGCAACAAGAGTAAAACTTCATCTCAAAAAAACAACAAAAAAAAGATAAATGTTTTTTACAACATGGCCCCTTCCTGCAAGCCAGTTGCTTACATGGGCCTTAATCAAAGGAACTGTTTTCGTATTGGAGGGGGAAAATGGTCATACTAAACTTGTTAAGAGAGAGTTAAAGAATCTTCAAGGATCGTTTTTATTATATGAGTACTACCAAATAGTACAATATATTATATATCCAAAATATATTACATATATTGTGGAGTTTCTGGTACCAGTTTTTACTACTGGTTTTTTTTTTTTTTTTTTTTNCTGCCTCAGCCTCCCGAGTAGCTGGGACTACAGGCGCCCGCCACCTCGCCCGGCTAGTTTTTCTTGTATTTTTTAGTAGAGACGGGGTTTCACCGTATTAGCCAGGATGGTCTCGATCTCCTGACCTCGTGATCCACCCGTCTCGGCCTCCCAAAGTGCTGGGATTACAGGCTTGAGCCACCGCGCCCGGCCTTTACTACTGTTTTCTTTCCTCACCAACTCTCGAGTGATATGTCTGATCTTTGAAGCCCTGGCTCTTGGGTTTTCTCTGTTTTCCAAGTCAGCACCTCTCAGAAGGCAAGTGGACAGCCTCCAGTGCCCACACCTAAGGGACTTGGCAGCTCCCAGCTGAAGCCATCCTTCACAGAGTCAGTGGAACCAATCATCACCATGATATGATTTTAAGGATGGGAAGACATGTCCTCTGCACCTTGCTAACTCATGTTATTCATTTGCTCATATAGTCCCTATGCTGAATATGAACCCTGCTATGGCTTGAGTATTTTGAGTGTGTCCTCCAAAAGCTCACGTGTTGGAAACTTAATCCCCAATACCATAGCATTGGGAGGTAGACCCTAATAAGAACGCGATTGGGTCATAAAGGGCAGAGCCATTGGGAACTGATTAATGTTGTTATCACAGAAGCAGGTTAGTTATTACGAGTGGGTTTTTTTGTTTGTTCGTTTTTTGGGTTTTTTTTTTTTTTTTTTTTTTTTTTGAGACAGAGTCTCACTCTGTCGCCCAGGCTGGAGTGCAGTGGCATGATTTTGGCTTACTACAGCCTCCACCTCCCAGGTTCAAGCGATTCTCTTGCCTCAGCCTCTTGAGTAGCTGGGATTACAGGTGCGCACCACCATGCCCGGCTAATTTTTCTATTTTTAGTAGAGACAGGGTTTCTACTAAACCCCGTCAGGGCTGGTCTTGAACTCCTGTCCTCATGATCTGCCCACCTTGGCCTCCCAAAGTGCTGAGATTATAGGCGTGAGCCACCGCGCCCAGCCGAGAGCGGGTTGTTATAAAGCGAATCCAGCCCTTCATGCCTCTCTCTGTTTCACATGTTCGCTTCCACCTTCTGCCCTTTGCCCATGGGATAAAGCAGCACGAGGCCCTCACCAGATGCCAGCACCATACTCTTTAACTTCCCAGCCTCCAGAATTGTGAGCTAAATAAACGTCTGTTCATCACAGAGTGCCCATTCTGTGGCACTCTGTTACAGCAACAGAAAATCGATCAAGACAAACTCCACCCAAGTTTCATTCAATCTTCAGGACCCAGCTCAGTCCCTCATCCTCCATGAAGCCTTCTTACTATTTTCTCCATTGTTCCACTCACTTGTCATATGAACATTTAATTACCTTCTTTCTGTTATTTACCTGAGTTAAACCATTATGTATTTCTCACATAATTCTTCATTTCTTTCTTTTGTTTTTTTTTCTCTTTTCAGACACAGGGTCTCACTCTGTCGCCTAGTCTGGAGTGCTGTGGCATGACCATGGCTCACTGCAGCCTCAAACTCCTGGCTCAAGTGATCCTCCTCTCTCAGCCACCCAAATAGCTGGGACTACAGGCGTGTACCACCAGACCCAGCTATTTCAGAGACAGGGTCTCAGTATGTTGCACAGGCTGTGTTCTTTTTTTTTCTTTTTAGACAGAATCTCACTCTGTCACCCAGACTGGAGTGCAGTGGCATGATCTCAGCTCTCTGCAACCTCTGCCTCCTGGGTTCAAGTGATCCTCATGCCTCAGCCTCCCACGTAGCTGGGACTACAGCTGTGCACCACCACGCCCAGCTAATTTTTGTGGTTTTAGTAGACATGGGGTTTTGCCATATTGGCCAGGCTGGTCTCAAACTCCTGGCCTCATGTGATCCAGCCGCCTTGGCCTCCCAAAATGCTGGGATTACAGGAGTGAGCCACAACTCCCGGCCCAGGCTGTATACTTCTTTTGTTATTATTTAATATGTCATGTTTATAGGCCTTGACTTCCCCATTATCAATAAATATAGGTAAAGTTTATAGGCCAGACGTTCTTCAAAGGACTTTTTTATGAACATTATATATAACCTTCCCAACAGCTCCATGACATAAGAACTATTATTGTCTCCATTTGACATATGAGGAAACGTGAGGAAAGACAGCTGTGGTGACTTTGCCCAAGGTCACACAGCAAGAACGAGGCATAGCTGGCGTTTAATTTCAAGCTGTCTGACACCATAGCTCAAACCTATGTTCGTTCAATGTGCAGGATTGAAGGAAACTTTAGTGTTTATCTAGTCAACTTCCCTCTCTTGCACTGCTCTTTCTCTTCCTCTAAACCAAGCTCAAATCCCTTTTCCAGTTGCCCAAGTCATTATCTAAGCTCCTTTTTTATTTTTTACTTTCTATTTTTATTTTGTTATTATTATTATTATTATTATTATTA
>NW_016808366.1:587021-595450 GCF_001698545.2 Rhinopithecus bieti
CGGCCTATTTTGTTATTTCTTTTAAGATGAAGTCTCACTCTGTCGCCCAGGCTGGAGTGCAGTGGCATGATCTCAGCTTATTGTAAACTCTGCCTCTTTGGTTCAGCAATTCTCCTGCCTCAGCCTCCCGAGTAGCTGGGATTACAGGCGTGCACCACCACATCCAGCTAGTTTTTTTATTACTATTATTAAAAATAGGGTTTCATCATATTGGCCATGCTAGTCTCGAACTCCTGGCTTCAAGTGATCCACCTGCCTTGGCCTCCGAAAGTGCTGGGATTACAGGCGTGAGCCACCACACCTGGCCTATTTTTTATTTTTTTGAGACAGGATCTCCTTCTGTTGCCCAGGCTAGAGTGCAGTGGTGTGATCTCAGCTCACTAGTCTCAACCTCTCAGACTCAAGCAATTCTCACACCTTAGTCTCTTGAGTAGCTGGGACTACCGGCACACACCACCATGCCCAGCTAATGTTTTAATTTTTTGTAGAGACAGAGTCTCCCTGTGTTTCCCAGGTTGGTCTCAAACTCCTGGTCTCAAGGAGTCCTCCCACCTCAGCCTCCCTAAGTGCTGGGATTACTGATGTGAGCCACCACACCCATCCCTAAGCTCTTCTTGCCATGGAGAACTTAGTATTTTGCCTTTTCCATCTTTAGACTTAAAAAACTCTCTTTTAAATGCATCTGACTTCTGCCTAAGGAGGAATATAGTATAGTAGCTCATCTGCACAATGGAGATTATAGGAGCTATCTCCCAGGATGGTTGTAAGGAATGAATGAAGTCAGGACAAAAGCATTTAGCTCAGTGCCTGGCACAGGAATTGCTGAATACATGGTAGCAATAGGCTATCCTTTACTTCTCTTTATAAATCTGTGCTTTGGAGCCACACAAACCAATCACTTCTCTTTTACCCATGGTAGTCCTTCAATCTTTTTTCTTTTTTTTTTTTTAACACAGAGTCTTGCTCTGTCACCCAGGCTGGAGTGTAGTGGTGCGATCTCAGCTCACTGCAACCTCCGCCTCCTGGGTTCAAGCAATTCTCCTGCTTCAGCCTCCCAAGTAGCTGGGACTACAGGCGTGTGCCGCCACACCGGCTAATTTTTGTATTTTTAGTAGAGATGGGAATGTTGGCCAGGCTGGACTCAAACTTCTGACCTCATGATCCGCCTGCTTCAGCCTCCCAAAGTGCTGGCATTACAGATGTGAACCACTACGCCCGGCCAGTCCTTCGGTCTTGAAAGCTGTGATCATTTCTAAGTTGTCATCATTCTGCTCTTCCTCCTCCTCCTTTTCTTTTCTTGTCTCTATATCTCTAGTTTCTTCAACTGAATCTCATAAGGCATTGTCTCTAGGCCCCTTACTATTCTGTCCTCCTCTGCCCCTGTCACTGTGGTCTATGAACAGAGCGAAACCACAATTTCCTTGGGTTTATACTACATGTCTGTTAACGAAGCCCACAATCGCATTAGCATTTAGGCTGCCGCATTACATTCAGCTAGATCCAGCTAGCTCCGTTGAGTTCATAGCCACCTACAACACCATTTCTGCCCCATCTTAAATTGCGAAATCACCTTTTTTTTACATTCTGTACGTGTGCAGTTGGTTTCATTAATTCAGATGGATAATTTGACTGTTTTCTCTCTTTTATTTTATCTCCTCTGATTCAACCTATCGTATCCTAACATCCTTTGGAATCTTTATTTCTTCTTCCATTTATGCATAGATCTTGAGGACAGGATTGTTGCAAGGTAGGTGAATTCCTGTAAAGCACAAGTACCTGGCATGCAATAAGTCCTTGATAAACATTAACAACTGTGGTTGTTACTATTATCCTCAGCACAGTATCTGGCCCATAGTTGACTCTCAATAAATAGTCGCTGATTAATGAATGAGTGACTGGATCCATGCTTGGTGAAATGAATGAACGTTCCCTCTCCTGAACCCTAAGCCCAGCGAATTTGATATTATCCTTATTTTACATACAGGAAAACTGAGGCTCAGAGAGGTTAAGTAACTTCCCCAAAGTAGCTCAGCTGGAGAGTGGTAAAACCAGGACTAGAACTCAGGTCTGCCTGATTCCCAGGCCTGTGTGACTAACACTTCCCCACTATACTTTCTTACATCTGTGTTCAGGTCAGAACCAGTTGTGGAGTCAGAAGACTGAGGGGTTTCCTGAGGTCATATGTTACATGCCCTAGAAAAGTGGGTTCTCCTGTTGTGACCTTGGGACAAGGAGATGTGGAGGGGCCATGAGGTGGGGAGCAGAGCACTGGAAGCCTCTTCTGTTTTCTCTTCTGTGGGCCTCTCAATTTTCACTGCCCTAGACTCTGCTTAGCTATTCCTCCCAAGAAACTAACAGCACTGTGTGTCCCCAAGGAGAAACTTTTAAGACCAAGGAGCCAAGACCCAGGGAGGTGATTCAACAGTTTGCCAGGACTGCAATCAGTGGAGTCAAGGGCCCAGAGAGCAGCAGCAAGAATGGTATAAAGAACACTGAGGGCCCAGGGCAGTGGCTGACACCTGTAATCCCAGCACTTTGGGAAGCCAAGGTAGGAGGATCGCTTGAGGCCAGGAGCTCAAGAGCAGCCTGGCCAACACGATGAAACCCCATCTCTACTAAAAATACAAAAATTAGCCTGGTATGGTGGCATGCATCTGTAGTCCCAGCTACTCGGGAGGCTGAGGCAGGAGAATCCCTTGAACCCAGGAGGCAGAGGTTGCAGTGAGTGAGCTGACATTGTGCCACTGCACTCCAACCTAGGCGACAGAGGAATACTTTGTCTCAAACAAAAACAAAAACAAAAAACAAACAAACAAACAAAAACCAATCAGGGCCAGGTGTGATGGCTCATGCCTGTAATCCAGAACTTTGGGAGGCCAAGGTAGGAGGATTGCTTGAGGCCAGGAGTTCAAGACCAGCCTGGGCAACATAGTGAGACCTCATCTCTTTAAAAAAAAAAAAAGTTTAAAAGCTAGCCAGATGTGGTGGCACACCTGTGGTCCTGGTACTTGGGAGGCCAAGGTGAAAGCTGCAAGTGAGCTATGATTGTGACACTGAACTCCAGCCTGGGCAACAAAGCAAGAAAGACCCTGTCTTAAAAAAAAAGAAAAAGAAGAAGAAGAAGAATGCAGACCTGCAGGAACTTGTAGTTATCACTCTATCCCTTTGGGTATCAGCTTCCCCATCTATAAAAAGGGAGGGTGGAGAGTTCTTGCCTTACCTGCTTCACTATGCAAGGCATGGTAATGATAACAGCTAACACATCCTGAGTGCCACCTCTGTGCCTGCTACTGTGTTGAGTGTTTCTCATATCCTTGCAGTTAGCGCCATGAAATAAATATATTGTTTATCCTCTTTTTTTTGTTTGTTTGTTTGCTTTTTACAAATGAGGAAACCAAGGTTCATGGAATTAAGTTACTTGCCCAAGGCCTCTAACTCTAAGTGACAGAACTAAAATTTTGAAACTGTGCAGCCTTCAGAACTGAGAGACCACGGGCAGGAGAGTGTTTATGAACTCTCAAGTGTGATAGATGCCTTGTACCCTTTGGGGCTAGAATGAACAGTACCAGTTTGCAGCTTGTTATGGTTGTGGTTGGAGGTGGGTGGCTGGGGGAGAGTGTTTTCCAAGGAGGCAGTTGAATAGATCCTGTGGTTAGGATGGATGACCTGATCACATCCCCAGAGTCTGGGTGGGAAAAGGCAGGAGGGTCACAGTCTGAAAGAGAGCCCTGGTGCAGGTTGAGGTGGTAGAGGAAACTCCTAGGGTGTCAATCCAAACCGTCCATTGGGAGCCCAGGCCTTCAGCAGGAGGGGCACTGTGGCTCAGATGACACGAACCTCTCTGACGGGGCTAAGGCAGAGAGAAGCTCCAGTTCGGTCAGAACTTTCCAAGAAACCAGGGACAAGCAGCTCAGGAAATAATACCTGTGGGAGCCAGCCCCACCTGTGACCCCTTCATCTTATCTCTCTGCCCTTGGGTTTCTGGCCCCCCAGCTTCTATACTGCTCCCCCTGGATCCCCAGCCCACTCATTGGCTTCCCCAGCACCTCCCTTCCAGGCCCATTCTCCCCTCACACATACCACAGCTCTGTCTGCCACGGTAGCTCCTTTGTTTACTTCCAGAGCTGCCAGGCCCACGACTAGCCAAACACAACGAAGCCCGGCCAGCGAGGGGAGGCTCCAGGCTCAGTCTGGCCCCTCAGAGAGAGGTAATGGCCTCCGGACCAAGGAGGCAGCTCAAAGGTAGGCTGCTCCTGCACTGTGCCCAAGCTTCAGGCCTAGAGGGAAAGGGCATGAGGTCTGCCCATAGCTGGGTGGGAATCCCTACTGTTGAAACAGCTTTGGCGAGGAGCCCCGGGAATCAAACACCCAGCTGAAGGGAGGTGGGGGAAATGCTGAGGTTCGCTGGGTGGGAAGCGGAGGCTTAGACTGCTCCTGGTTCTCCCTGTGTCTCTTCAGCCAGGTAGAACCAGAGTCCTCAGCCCAAGGAACCCAGGTGCCTGTTTCCCCACCAGAGGTCTGTATTCCCCTCCCAAAAGTCTGTGCCCTGTGCCTCCCCAAAGATTCCAGCTGAGAACAGGAAGTGAGCATTTACTCTGGGCCAAGCCCCAAGCAGGAAACATTGTCAGGATGTGTCAGGATGTGCCTGGCATTGATCTGTCTGAGGTTAGTGGGGAGTTTATTTATCTGATATATAATTATGTATTTATATAATGTGTAATATAAAGGCAGGGGGCTCCAATTCTGTTTCTGGAGCTGGGGGCTGATGGGTGAGCAGTAAGGGTGCCAAGCTGGAGGGCAACAGGGCCACAGGCATGGTCATGTGAGGAATAGTGGTTACTGGTGAGAGGACATGCCCCGACAGGGAGGAGGAGAGCCTTGGCAGCCCAGATTTCCCAGGGGAGAGATAGAGGACTCTTTCAATGGTGGCCAGGTAATTCTGTGAGTATGGGGGTGGCAGGGGCAGGCAGATATTGGTGAATGATGTAGGAATGATTTTAGAAGAAACAAAATCCCCAATTTCCCTCCCTTTTAGGGATCTATTTTGGCGACAACAAACGTGACTAAGGAATGTCAAGAAGAAAATAAAATTCTGTTGCCAGGCCCTAATGGAGAAAATAGAGCTCGGGACCCAGGGGCCTTTGAAGGAACAGGAATGGGGTTAGAGGTGAGCACTGGCCCTGCTAAGCTGTACTCTCTGTCCCATTCTGCTTCAGTTTCCAGGAGTGGGGGTGGGGATGGGGCTCTGAAAATTGAGTTTATACATGAAGCAACCCACCTCCCCTCCCTGGGTCAGAAATTCTTTAACGGGTCACTGGGTCCCCTGGAGTAAACAAGAAATATGCCACAGTTTTAGGCACAGTTTTGCTTTTTATCTCATCAATATACATTTAAATCTAACAGTCTAACAGCCCCACACTCCTCAACCCTGTCCAAGCCCTCTCCTCTTCTCTCCCACCCTTGCCCAGTCAGCTTCTCATCTGTCCCAGGGACAGGAAGTCACCAGGCACAAATGTGACTTGAGGAGGCAGTGGCACCTGTGGCTCTCCCAAGAGGTGCTTAGGAGAGTCCAGAGGCTGAGGAGGCCCAGGTGAGGAGAAATGGTGGGCTGAGTCTCATCGGAAAACACTGTCTCCTGGGACTCAGTCCCATTCAGAGTCTGTCTCCCTGGGCCTGGGCCTGCCACTGGTCACATCAGCAGACGGGCAGCAATCCTCAGCCAGGGGAACTTGTGGATAAAAGGGGGCCTTTAGCCCAAGTCACACTGGGACAGCGAGCAAGCTTATTGAAATCCACTTTCATGCAAGCTGTGTAGATACTCCTGCCACAGCTTCCTGACCCCTCTGTGATTCCAGGAGTGCAGGAAGGGGCTCTTGGGATGTGCCACCCAGGAAGACAGAGGGCCAGTGCTGCTACCTGCAGCCACACGACTCCACGACCATGTCCTCATACTGCTTATACACCACGTTGTTGGCAGAGTCAATGAAGAGGATGCTGATGGGACTCAGCCGCGTGGGCACACAGCAGGTGGGTGGTGTGGACTCGGGGTCCATGGAGTTCATCAGGGTCTGGATGACTGCATGGTTCGTGGGCTCCAGGTGGGAGCGCAAAGGGAACTCGCACAGCCCCTCGCAATGGAAAGCCTCGTACTCAAGGGGTGCGATGATCCAGTCGTCCCAGCCCATGTCCTTGAAGTTGACATGCAGTGCCTTCCGACTGCAGCGAGCCTTAAGGTTCTTGCTGGGTCGCTTGCCCTGGCCAGTGGCCAGTGGGGCCCGCCGTTTTCGCCTCTGGCTGAACAGGTACTCATACACGGTCTTATCGTCCTGGCCAGATCGGGCCTTAATCTCATTAAAGAACAGGTCCCGTTTCTTGGTGCGGCCGAACACCAGGAACAGGGCCTTCTCGTGGACCTGCCGGGCGGCACGGTCGAAGCCCAGGCCACGGAGGTCGACGGCCCGGCCCCGTTCCCAGGCCTCCAGCTCCAGGCACAGCTGGGCCGAGTTCTTAAAGTTTCGGAAGAGCTTCCAGATGTCGAACACCTCCCAGCCAGATCCGTCCAGGCCTGGCACGGAGCGCACATCCAGCAAGGCGGCCGGCTGCCGGCCGCTGGGGCAGCTGGACAGCTTCAGCTGGGCAGCCCGCCCGCCTCCGGGGGCCGCTGACTTGGCCGTGTCCGAGGGTTTCTTCCGCAAGATCCGCAGCTCGGCCCCCAGCAGCCCATCCTTCTCCAGGGCACTAATGTCAAACACGTACCTCTGCTTCCTGACCACGGGACCTCGGTCATCTAGAGAAAACACCCAGAAGTCATTCCCTGCAACCTCACCAAGGGAGTCAGTCACTTCGAGGCTGCAGGGGAAGGCCCCAGCTCTCTCCCGGTCCAGAGAGCTTTCTTTCACCTCTGCCCCATTCTGACAGAAGCCAAGAGCCAAACCACTGAGAGCCTTTTTCAAAATCAGAGCACTTCCTACGTAGCCAACCAAGTAGGGGTGTTCACCTGTAGATGTGGCTGGGGATGATTTGCGTGCTTCTGGTGTTTGTGTCATGATCTACATGTTATCAGATATTTATCAGCCTTGTAACTGCCTTCTACCTATCTCTTTCCCAGCCATGAGCTAACGTGGTATCTCATTTGCAAGATAAGTGGAGTGGGCATTAAAATTACTCTTGTTGACTGGGCACAGTGGCTCACACCTGTAATCCCAGCACTTTGGGAGGCTGAGGTGGGCGGATTGCTTGTGGTCAGGAGTTCGAAACTAGCCTGCACAACATGGTGACACTCTGTCTCTACAAAAAAATACAAAAACTAACCAGGCATGGTGGCGTGCACATGTAGTCCCAGCTACTCAGGAGGCTGAGGTGGGAGGATTGACTGACCCCAGGGAGGTCAAGGCTTCAGTGAGCCATGAATTCACTACTGCACTCCAGCCTGGGCAACAGAGAGAGACCCTGGCTAAAAAACAAACAAACAAACAACAACAACAACAAAACAAACAAACAAACAACAACAACAACAAACCCCACGCTTTTCCAGAGGAGAATCCCAAGGTTCAGAGAAGTTAGATGACTTGCTCAAATTCTCAGCTGCTTCCACCATCCCTTAAAGGAGACCTTAGTGCTCTTGTTTTACAGATGAGGCACAGAGATGGGGAGTGACTTGACTAAGGTCACACAGCAAGTTAATGTCAAAGCTGGTCCACACTGACCTACAGCCCAATTTTCCTGGCTTCCCAGTACAAGGATTTTCTTGCCTATGTGTCTTACTCTCCTGAGTGTGTGCGCGTGTTACAGTTGTATGTGTGTGTGTGATTGGGTTCATGTGTGAATATGAAAGAGTATACGTTAATGTTGGGTTCATGTGTGAATGTGAAAGAGTATACGTTAATGACGCATTATATGTATAAATGATTGGGCTTGTGTACTATTTGAAAAGCACATATATGTATGTATGTGCATAATCGATCTTGTGTACACGTGTATGTAAGAAGGTGTGTGTGCACATGTGTACGTGTGTGATTCGGCATGCGTGTACATGTGTGATTTGGCATGTGTGTACATGTGTGATTCAGCATGTGTATACGTGTGTGAGTCAGCATGCATGTACATGTGTGATTCAGCACATCTGTATAAACATAAGGCTATGTATGTGTATGTGAGAAGCTCAGTAGTATCTCTGAATCAGCATGCCCTCCTTCCTGAATACCAATTTGCCATTGGGGAGCTTTCATATATTGCTCTAGAAGGTGACTAATTAGGCCTTTAAACTCCCCATCTCCCCCTCTCGAAGCTCCCTTAGTGCTGGGGGGCACAAGGACTTATTTTATGAGCCCCAAGGGGTCACAGCTTTCCCTGGCTGGGCAGGCAGCCAGACCACCTCCCCACCTCAGCCAGACCTGCTGCCTCTGTGCCTCCCCCCCCCCCCACCCCCC
>NW_016808366.1:595966-618516 GCF_001698545.2 Rhinopithecus bieti
CTCTCCCACCCTCTGACCCCTCCCCACCCTGCCAGCCTAGGACCAGAGCAAATGAGCTGCAGGCAACTTGAGCGACCAACAGCCCACCTCCCTCTTCACACTAGGAAGAAACTGAGGCCCTCAGAGCGGGAGGGACTTGCTTAGATCACACAGCAAGTGGAGGGAAAAGGCTGCAACAGTAACACTAGGTGGACAGAGAGAGACAGAGGGGAGCAGAGAGAGATAGAGGGGAGCAGGTAGTCTCCCGAGTTAATGTAAGGAGAATGAGGCGTGTTCAGGACAGGACCTAAAGTTTTCATGTTGGAAGCACTCTCAGAAACCACCCTGTCCAACCCCATAAAGGTGTACAGATGGGAAAACGGAGACCCCAAGTGAGAAGGGGCATTCCCAAGGTCACACTGTGAGTTAGACCCTAGGTCTGCTCCCTCCCCATATATTCGAACATCATTCCATGACTCCAAGATGCCCCATTTACTGTGTGCAGCTCTCTTGCCTCCTCTATCCCCTTGCCTGAGAGCAAAGTTGCAGAACCGCAGGGACCTCAAGATTCATTTCTTTCTCTGCCATCTGAGACCACCCACAAACCCCTGGAGCATGGAAAGTTCGGCCAGCCCAGCAGGGACAGATGCACAGCTGGGGAATCAAGTCTTGGAATCTGGTCTCCAACTCTGCCACCAACTAGCAGGTGTTGTCTTCTCTCTAGGCTTTAGTGCCCGCCCTGCACCTTGCAGGCGTTGAACCTGGTGATTCCTAGGTGCCCTCCAGCCCTGATGTATGGGCAGCTCGGGATCTGCTATGTGTGAGATATGTGTGAGTGTCCCCATACACCCACCCCGGGCCAGATGCACACAGTGTCTCCCACCAGGGCAGTGCCAGGGCTTTGAAAGCCCCTCCATTCATGCAGATGCCCCTCCCTCTGAGCCGTGCCCCTGCCACCCCGCCCCCTCACCTTGCCCTTTGTCAATAAAGCTGGTGATGGTGTTGGCCAGGCCAGCCTCCAACTTCACGCTGCTGTTGCCTCCCTTTCTGTCAGCATCGGACAGCGTCCTGTACAGCGAGAGCATGTACTCGTGGGGTGTGATGGGGGGCGGGCGGAACGGCTCCTTGGGCTCTCGCGGGGGCCCGGGCTCCCTGGCCTTCTTCAGCAGGAAGGAGCTGGGGACAGATCCTGCTTTTGGGGGTGCCTTGCCCCCGGGAAGCTGTCCTTTTGGGGTCACAGTCCGGGCTGTAGCCTGCCTTGTTTGGGAAGGGTGTCCTGGCTTGGGTTCAGGGCCACCCGGTCTGGGGGGCAGCTTTTTGGGTTCATCCTTTTTGGGCTGTGTCAGGCCTCCTGTCTGCCCGGTGCCTCCCTTTGCCCTGGCATTGGCGGCCCCCCCACCGTAGCTGTGACCCCCTGGCCTGAAGACGTTCCGGGCCAGGGGGGGCCTCTCCTTGGCCTCTGCTTTGGCCAATCCTGGCCTGGTCCCCTGGGGTTTCTGGCCCCAGTCAGGGGCACCCAACACAGTGCAGATGAATTCCAGGTCCAGCCAAGCCAGGTACCAAAGCAAGAAAGTGAGGAGTTTGGGGAGTCTCATCCTCTGGCCAGCCGCTGAATGACACCAAAGAGAACAGCGGCAGCAGCGAAGGTGCCTCTGGTTTGGCAGGAAAAACCATGAAAGGAGTGGACTTTCAAAAGCAGCGGCAGCAGCAGTAGCAGCAGAAGGAAAGGCTTTCTCCTCAGTCTAAGACTCTTGAAGTCTGCCGGGTGTGTGTTTGTATCCAGTCCCATAGTGGAAATGCTCTCGTATCCAGACGTGCACCGTCTCCAGTCAGCAGCTGAAAATAACTTGTTCTTGAAAGGAGAAAGCCGACCGCCCCCTTTCTCCTGCACAACTGACTGAGGGCTTGAAGGAGGCTTGTATAAGGCTGAGGGATTTTTCCAAGAAGGAAGAATGGCGTAATGCTGCCTGTGTGCTCCAGTTTTTTTTTCCCCCTAGTTTTGAATCCTTTCCAGTGAAAATACTTCACACACACACACACACACACACACACACACACACACAGGCCTGCAGGTGCTCAGAAAAATCTTTTACAAACCTGAACTCAGGAATTGGAAACGGAATTCCAACCCAAACCAATTTAATTACTCTCTGATGTCATGCTGTCTAAACTCATTTAAGTGCGATATATTTATGTGAAAAAAATCACCGCTGCCCTTTCGAGGCCATGGCTCACGGGGGCTCTTGGCACAGAACCCCGCAGCGGGACTCTAGGCTTAAGGGGCCTCCCCCTCCATGGAGCAGACTCAGGGGTCTTCACCTCCACCTCATGGAGCAGCCCACCCCACCTTCCCAAGGACAGATGCTGAAGAATGAGCTCAAAGATCTTAAGCCCCAGAAGCATGGGGAGTGTGGGTTTGTAGTTAAGTCCTTAGAGTGTTTTTAAAGCAGTTTCAACTCCTGCATCTAGCCTGGGACCTGATTTGTTGTATGTGTGTGTTTATGTGTGTCTGTGTGTGTGTGCCTGTGTGTGTGTGTGTGTGTGTGTGTATTGGAAGTAGGGACAGCACAGATGGCAGCATTTACCTACATTTTCTTTTATTTTAATAAACTTGTGGTGACCCAGAGACTGAAAAATATCTGTGCCCACTACACCCCTCCCTACCCCAAATGCCATTGACTGAATGCATATTCTTCAGGCTTGGGGGCACTGCTGCCCTTAAGTCCACTCCTTGGATGGCGGCAGGTCCAGGGTGTACCCCACCTCCACTCCGGCAAAGACGTCCTCTGAGTTTTCTTAGAAGAGACTGGCTGAGTCTGGGGCAGCAGCGGCCCCTACAGGAGGCTGGAAAAGCCATTTCCCACATGACGCTTTTCTTTTCTCTTTTTTTCTGCCGAGTCTCGCTGTGTAGCCCAGGCTGGAGTGCAGTGGCGCGATCTCGGCTCACTGCAAGCCCCGCCTCCCAGGTTCACGCCATTCTCCCGACTCAGCCTCCCGAGTAGCTGGGACTACAGGCCCCCGCCACCACGCCCGGCTGATTTTTTATGTTTGTAGCAGAGACGGGGTTTCACTGTGTTAGCCAGGATGGTCTCCATCTCCTGACCTCGTGATCCACCTGCCTCAGTCTCCTAAAGTGCTGGGATTACAGGCGTGAGCCACCGCGCCCAGCACAATTTCCCACATGATGCTTTTCTGGTAAGTCTGGAAGTTCTGAATTCCAGCTGAACTCAAGAGTATTCTTTTTTTTTTTTTTTTTTTTTTTTTTTTTTTTTTTTTTTTTTTTTGAGGACGGAGTCTTGCTCTGCCCACCGAGGCTGGAGTGCAGTGGCAGATCTCAGCTCACTGCAAGCTCGCCTCCCGGGTTTACGCCATTCTCCTGCCTCAGCTCCCGAGTAAGGCTGGACACAGGCGCCCACCACCACGCCCGGCTAGATTTGTATTTTTAAGTAGAGACCAGGGTTTCACCATATTGTAGCCAGGATGGTCTCATCTCCGTGACCCGGATCCGCCCGTCTCGCGCCTCCCAAAGTGCTGGGATTACAGGCTTGGAGCCACCCGCGCCCGCCCCAAGAGTATCTTTTTTTTTTTTTTTTTGCGACGAGTTCTGGCTCTGTCGCCAGCTGGAGTGCGGTGGCCGGATCTCAGCTCACTGTCAAGCTCCGCCTCCCAGTTCACGCCATTCTCCTGCCTCCTCCTCCCAAGTAGCTGGGACTACAGGCGCCCGCCACCACGCCCGGCTAGTTTTTTGTATTCTTTAGTAGAGACGGGGTTTCACCTATTGCCAGGATGGTCTCGATCTCCTGACCTTGTGATCCGCCCGTCCTCAGCCTCCCAAAGTGCTGGGAATTACAGGCTTGAGCCACCCCAGAGATATTCTTAATGAAAACTCATTGAAGTATGGAAAGGCTCCCTTCCTCTGGGGGACCTGTGCGATAGACCCCTGGGCAACTACACAGGGTCAGCGGGGAAAGCTGTTCCACTTCACCTGAAATATCTTCTCCTCTCTCTCTCCCCACAACTGTAGGAAGCACTCCACATCACTGAGAAGTTTAGGCTGAAAATTCACCTCCTTTAGAAACCGCGTCCCCAGACGGGGCCAATTACCCCTTCTGTAACATTTCACTGCAACATACACTTTCATCTGTAAGAAGGACGGCAGGGAGAAGCAATAGTCCAGGTAGGCGTCGTTTCTTTTTTTTTTTTTGCTTTTTTTTTTTTTTTTTTTGAGACAGAGTCTCGCTCTGTCACCTAGGCTGGAGTGCAGTGGCGTGATCTTGGCTCACTGTAACCTCTGCCTCCTGAGTTCAAACGATTCTCCTGCCTCAGCCTCCCAAGTAGCTGGGACTACAGGTGCACATCACCATGCCTATCTATTTTTTGTATTTTTAGTAGATATGGAGTTTCACCATGTTGGCCAGGCTGGTCTCAAACTCCTGAGCTCAAGTGATCCACCCACCTTGACCTCTCAAAGTGCTGGGATTACAGGCATCTGTACTAAAAATACAAAAAATTAGCCGGGTGTGGAGGCAAAGGTTTGCAGTGAGCCAAGATTGCACTACTGCACTCCAGCCTAGGCGACAGATCTAAAGTCCATCACACACCCACAAAATAAGTAGGTAAATAAATAATATTAATAAAATTTAAAAAATTGAAATCATAGATTTGTTACCCCTGAACCAGTCCTCTCTGGCATCCCTCCCTTCACTCCCTCCATCATTGCCCTGTCCTCCTCGCTGCTTGTCCCGCTATGATTCTCCCCTATAACTGGCTTCTAGGCCTCCAGGCTCTCTCTGGTTTAACCCTCCCTCTACTAGAAGCTACCCATCAAACAAGTGCCAACCCACGTGCCACCTCCTCCATGAAGCCTTCTTGCATCCTCCAGAAAATGCACACTCCCCCTGAGCTGCCATCGCACATTTTCTGTGCTCTTTTACATTTTTTGGCAGCTGAAAGTTTATTCAGTCTCTGCCTCTGCCCCCTATGCCAACACAATTTGTTTCTTCTGCTCTGTATTTTTTCATATTTTAAAATCATAACTTAATTCCTTATAACTATAATAATTTCTTTACATACCTGTCTCTCCCATTAGATTATAACTAGACTGTACCATATTTATCTTTCAATTATACCCAGTGCTTGGCACAGGGCCCACCACACAGCAGCTGTCAGTATGTTATATGAGTAAATGAATCTCTAACTGGCCCTTATTTACAAAAATCATTTTCTACTTTGAGGTGTATTTATTTGTGGACATAACCTGCCTTTCCCATTAGACTCTAAGTTCCTTAAAGGGAAGAATTGTCTTGCCACTTCTTAAGCATTTTGTAAGCTCAGAGAGTGAATAAATGAATGAGTTGAACAAACCACGACATCTCCGTATGTGGCTTGATAAAAAGCAAGGATTCTGGAGACAAACAGACCTGGTTTTGAATCTTGGTTCTGCTATTTATGCATTGTGTGATC
Organism: Rhinopithecus bieti; assembly: GCF_001698545.2. Taxonomy (NCBI): domain Eukaryota; kingdom Metazoa; phylum Chordata; class Mammalia; order Primates; family Cercopithecidae; genus Rhinopithecus; species Rhinopithecus bieti. The sequence continues at coordinate 601,409 of NW_016808366.1, forward strand.
TTGGGAAGCCTCTAAACCTCTCTGAAACTCTAAACAGGGATAATGATAGTGTTTACTTCACAGGACTCTTGTTGGAGAGTCAATGAAATAAATTGTGGCCAGGCCCGTGGTTCACACCTGTAATCCCAGCACTTTGGGAGGCCGAGGTGAGCGGATCACAACATCAGGAGATCAAGACCATCCTGGCTAACACAGTGAAACCCTGTCTCTACTAAAAAATAAAAATAAATTGCATAGTCATCAACTATTAATATATTAATGGCAATTATTAATAGTAGCTTTTTTTTTTTTTAGACAGAGTCTCGCTCTGTCACCCAGGCTGGAGTACAGTGGCATGATCTTGGCTCACTGCAACCTCTGCCTCCCAGGTTCAAGCGATTCTCCCGCCTCAGCCTCCCAAGTAGCTGGGACTACAGCTGTGTGTCACCACGCCCATCTAATTTTTGTATTTTTAGTAGAGATCGGGTTTCACCATGGTAGCCAGTATGGTATCAATCTCCTGACCTCGTGATCTGCCTGCCTTGGCCTCCCAAAGTGCTGGGATTACAGGTGTGAGCCACTGCACCCGGCCAATAATAGCTATTTTTTTAAGCACTTATTCCAGTCAACTAGACTCTGGGTTTTGTACTCCATTGCATTTATGTATTATTTATCTTCATGACAATGCTGTGAAGGTACTGGTTTTCATTGTTGTTTCTTGAGACAGGGTCTCACCTGTTGCCCAGGTTGGAGTGCAATGGCGTGATCATGGGGCTCAGGTGATCCTCCCACCTCAGCCTCCCAAGTAACTAGGACTACAGGTGCACACCACCATGCCCAGCTAATTTTTGTATTTTTTGTAGAGAAGGGGTCTCGCCGTGTTGCCCAGGCTGGTCTCAAATTTCTGGGCTCAAGTGATCTGCCCGCCTTGGCTTCCCAAAGTGCTGGGATTACAGGTGTGAATCACCACACCTGGCCGAAAGTAACTTCTTTTAATTTTTTTGAGATGAGTCTTGCTCTGTCACCCAGGCTGGAGCGCAGTGGCACGATCTCAGCTCACTGCAACCCCCATCTCCCGGGTTCAAGGGGTCCTCCTGCTTCAGCCTCCTGATTAGCTGGGATTACAGGTGTGCACCACCATGCCTAGCTAATTTTTGTATTTTTAGTAGAGACAGAGTTTCACCATGTTGGCCAGGCTGGTCTCAAACTCCTGACCTCAAGTGATCTGCCCACCTTGGCCTCCCAAAGTGCTGGGATTACAGGCATGAGCCAACACGCCTGGCCCAATACCCTCATTTTAAAGATAAATAAATTTAAGTTCAGAAAGGTTAAATTATTTTTTAAATCTAATTTTGGCTTCAACACATTTTATACCACACAAGCCTAATCTGGTCCCTAGAAACACGAGAAGTGATAGGGCATTGGGGGAAGTTACAGTATTCCTTTCAGTCAACGTCTCACCAGTGGGCTGGGACTTTGGGGACATGGAGGAGTCTTGGGGCCAGGACTATTGTTTGAGGACCAGGGAACTCCCAGAAACAGGGTGGGAGCAGGGAAAGGGGACTCTGAGCTTGGTTAGAAGGACCTCTCCAGAGAGGAGCCCAGGGTTCCTGCCTGGCTCTCACTATAAAGGTGACTAATCACTTTGGTTCCCTCTGGTAATTGCAACCAGATGCTGCCGCTGGCAGTGCTTCAGTCCCGACATGTTTAATTACAGGGACACAATGTCCCTGGTCCCCTGTGTCCCCCAACCTCCCCCTCTCCTGTCAGCAATATTAATGTCAAACTTGAGGTAGAGGATGGGAGCCTTGGGAAGCCACTGACATGGAAGTAATCTCTGCAGCCCCTTCTGCCATGTAGAGCCTTTTGCTTGTATGTTTCCCTATCCATTATCTCATTGGTGTTCCATAAAACATCCTTATAAAGTCAGTAGGCCAGATTATTATTATTTTATTAATATTAATATTATTATTATTATTATTATTAGAGACCGAGTCTAGTTCTGTCACCCAGGCTGGAGTGCAATGGCGTGATCTTGGCTCACTGCAACCTCCACCTCCCAGGTTCAAGTGATTCTCCTGTCTCAGCCTCCCAAGTAGCTGGGACTACAGGCACGCACCCCTGGCTAATTTTTGTAATTTTAGAAGAGATAGGGTTTCACCATGCTGGCCAGGCTGGTCTTGAACTCCTGACCTCAAATGATCCACCCACCTCAGCCTCCCAAAGTGCTTGGATTACAGGCGTGAGACACTGTGCCCAGCCTGTCAGATTATTATTATCCCTTTTTTATTATGTCCCCAGATGAGCAAACAGTGAACTGAGTGATAATAATAATAATCCCTTTTTTCAAGCACTTGTTAGTTTTCAAAATGGCTTCCCATTCATGAAGCTATCTGAACCTCCTGAGATCTCTCTGGGAGTCAGTCCTGCACAGCACAGTGGCTGAGAGCACAGGCGCTGGGACCAAACAATGCAGTGTTCCACTTCTACCATTTGCCAGTTGGGTGACATTGGGTATTCATTTCTTTATCTACTTAACTATTCAGCAAATACTTATTGGGTGCCTACCATGGGATGGACCCCAGGTCTGAGTTCTGGGTATCTAGCCATGGACAAGACAAACCAAGTGGTTTGTTTGAAATTTCTCTTATGCATTTGTTTGTCTCTTCTCACATTCTGGTGGAAGAGACAGACAAACCAACACATAAGAGAATGCTAAGTGCTGTGAAGAAAAATTAAGCATGGTCAAAGAGGTGTCTATTTTAGAAATAAATGCGCTTTGAGGGGGTGATGTTTGGGCAGAGACCCAGATGTAGCGAGAAAATGAGCCATACTAAAGTCTGGAGGACAAGCATTCCAGATGGAGGGAACAGCAGTTGCAAAGGCCCTGAGGCGGGAATGCACTTGGTACATCTGAGGTAAGGAGGAGCTGGTGTGGCTGAAGCAGAGTGAGCAAAGGGGGCAATGGCAGGAGGTGAGGTCAGATCATGCCAGAACCACATCATGTATGACTTTGTAAGTCCTGGAAAGGGAGCTGGATTTTCTTTTCTTTTTCTTTTTTCTTCTTTTTTTTTTTTGAGACAAGAGTCTCACTCTGTTGCCCAGGCTGGAGTGCAATGGCAGGATCTCAGCTCACTGCAACCTCCACCTTCCGGTTTCAAGCAACTCTCTTGCCTCAGACTCCCAAGTAGCTGGGATTACAGATGTCTGTCACCACGCCTGGCTAATTTTTGTATTTTTAGTAGAGACGGGGTTTCACCATATTGGTCAGGCTGGTCTCAAACTCCTGACCTCAGGTGATCCACCCGCCTCAGCCTCCCAAAGTGCTGGGATTACAGGTGTGAGCCACAGTGCCTGGCTTGGATTTTACTTTTAGTGCGCTGGGAACCCAATGGGATGTTTTAAGCAGGAGAGTAGTGACATAATGATTAAGAGCTAAGCCACTCACCTTCAAATCCTGGCTCCCCCCATTTATCAGCTATGTAATCTCAAGCAAATTATTTCATCTCTCCCTGCCTCAGTTTCCTCATGTATAAAATGGGGATAATGATGATATACCTGGCTGGGCAAACCAGTAAAAACATACCTGGCTCACACCTGTAATCTCAGCCCTTCGGGAGGCTGAGATGGGAGGATTGCTTGAGCCCAGTAGTTCAAGACCAGCCTAGGCAACATAGCAAGACCTGTCTCTATAAAAATAAAATAAAACAGGCCAGGTACGGTGGCTCACGCCTGTAATCCCAGCACTTTGGGAGGCGGAGGTGGGCAGACCACGAATTCAGAAGTTTGAGACCAGCCTGGCCAACATGGTGAAACCCCGACTCTACTAAAAATACAAAAATTAGCTGGGCGTGGTGGCAGCCGCCTGTAATCCCAGCTACTTGGGCGGCTGAGGCAGGAGAATCGTTTGAACCTGGGAGGCGGAGGTTGCAGTGAGCTGAGATCGCGCCACTGCACTCCAGCCTGAGCAACAGGGTGAGACTCCATTTCAACAAAAACTAAAAATAAAAAAATAGGCTGGGCATGGTGGCTCACGCCTGTAATCCCAGCACTGTGGTAGGCTGAGGCGGGCAAATCACCTGAGGTTGTGAGTTTGAGACCAGACTGACCAACATGTAGAAACCCCCATCTCTACTAAAAATACAAAATTAGCTGGGTGTGGTGGCACATGCCTGTAATCCCACTACTCCGGAGGCTGGGGCAGAATTGCTTGAACCCGGGAGGCAGAGGTTGCAGTGAGCTGAGATCGTGCCATTGCACTCCAACCTGGGCAACAAGAGCAAAACTCTGTCTCAAAATAAATAAATAAATAAATAAAAATAAAATAATAAAATAAAATAAATAAGCCAGGTGTGGTGGCTCACACCTGTAATCCCAGCACTTTGGGAGGCTGAGGTGGGCAGATTACCTAAGGTCAGGAGTTTGAGACCAGCCTGGCCAACATGGTGAAACCCTGTCTCTACTAAAAATAGAAAAACATTAGCTGAGTGTAGTGGTAGGCGTCTGTAATCCCAGCTACTCAGGAGGCTGAGGAAGGAGAATCGCTTGAACCCAAGAGGCAGAGGTTGCAGTGAGCTGAGATCCGGCCACTGTACTCCAGCCTGGGCAACAAGAGCGAAACTCCATCTCAAAACAACAACAACAAAACAAACGAACAAACAAAAACCCTGTATCACAGAGTGGTTATAAGAAGTAATGTGCTTATACATGTAAAGCACCTCTCAATGACCAAAATATAGTATGTGCTTCATAAATTATAATTTTATTTATTGCTTTGTCACCCATGCTGGAGTGCAGTGGTGCGATCTTGGCTCACTACAGCCTCGAACTCCTGAGCTCAAGCGATCCTCCTTTCTCAGCCTCCTGAATAGTTGGGCCCACAGGCGCAAGCCACTGCACCCGGCTAATCATAAATTATAGTTTTGTTTTGTTTTTAAAAAGATTCCGTTGTTAATATTGTCCTTGTTTCATAAATGAGGAAATTAAATCTCTGAGTAGTTAAGTGACTGGCACAAGTTCACATAGCTAAAGACGACAGAGCTAGAATTCAACCCAAACCCCTAATTCTGAATACAGTGCCCTTCCCACGTGAAGAGAGGACAGACCACCCTACAGGTTAGGAGCTGGCCGGGAGGAAAGCCCAGAGTCCCTTCCGTTTTCATCTGTGCTCCTTCTAATCTGTGGGGTCTGCCTGTCCCAACCCCGGGGAACCCTGAGAACTCCGGCAAGAGCAGAGCCGCCTCTGCCTACCCTCACCTGCGCCGTAAACCTGGTTTCTTTTTTCTTTTTTTTTGAGACGGAGTCTCGCTCTGTCGCCCAGGGAGTGCAGTGGCGCGATCTCGGCTCACTGCAAGCTCCGCCTCCCGGGTTTACGCCATTCTCCTGCCTCAGCCTCCTGAGTAGCTGTGACTACAGGCGCCCGCCACCTCGCCCAGCTAGTTTTTTGTATTTTTTTTTAGTAGAGACGGGGGTTTCACCGTGTTAGCCAGGATGGTCTCGATCTCCTGACCCCGTGATCCGCCCGTCTTGGCCTCCCAAAGTGCTGGGATTACAGGCTTGAGCCACCGCGCCCGGCCCCTGGTTTCTTTTCTAAACTCCGCAGCAGCGGCCACTGCTCAGGACGCGCTCTCAACGGCTCCCCCTGCTGAGCTACTCGGGAGCTGCACCTTGCTAGAGTTCATTGTCTCTGGGCCTTCTGTCCATAGGTCAAATTCCTTCCCTGGGCTGCAAATACCTGTACTACCATCTGAAGCTGGAAATTGTGTGTGATTGTTGCGTGTGTCTGTCTGTTGTGGGTAGAGGGGTATGAATAAAATAGCCACATGTTTTTCATATTTATTCTAGAAAATATTTTTATTTTTAAAATAATTCTAAAACTTTAAAAAAGTCATACATATTAGGAAGAAAAGTAATATGAATTCATGATTTTAAAAATTCAAACAGTAGGAAAGAATGCAAAAGAAAACATCTTCCTCCCACCCCAGACCCTGGGTCTTTCAGTCCTCCCCAGAAGCAACCACTCTGATCAGATTTTCCACACAATATAGTAACATAAGCTTTTTCAAAACTTTATTAGGCCGGGTGCGGTGGCTTATGCCTGTAATCCCAGCACTTTGGGAGGCTGAGGCGGAAAGATTGCCTGAGCCCAGGAGATCAAGATCAGCCTGAGCAACATGGCACAAGCCCGTCTCTATAAAATAAAAAAAAATTTAAAACACCTCTTTATCGATGCATGATATTCATACCAAATATATTTAATTATAAAATTAAATCATGTTCGTTGTAAAAATATTCAAAAGAGAAAGTTCCCCTCTCCCCTCACATCCCAATCTCTCTAATCACAGGAAACCTCTCTAATCACTGGAAACTTTGTTGTCGTTCTTGAGCTTAGAAATCTTAGATCCTTGCTGGACTCCTCTACTCCTTCCCTCCATCTAATTCCAATTCCCACTTTGCGTATAAGAACCCTAGTTGGTATTATTACCCCCATGTTGCAGCTGAGGAATTTGAGGCTCAGAGAGAGAAAGAGGGTTGTTGAAGAACATAAAGCAAGCTGGATGTGGTGGCGCACATATGTAGTCCTGGCTACAGGATTTTTTTTTTTAAATAAAAAGAATATAGTTAAGGGCCCCACGCACATTCACACTTTTTTTTTTTTTTTTTTTTTTTTTTTTTTTTTTTTTTTTTTTTTGAGACAGAGCCTCACTCTGTCACCCAGGCTGGAGTGCAGTGGCACAATCTCGGCTCACTGTAACCTCCTCCTCACAGGTTCAAGCAATTCTTGTGCCTCAGCCTTCCGAGTAGCTGGAATCACAGGTGAGTGACACCAGGCCCAGTATTTTTAGTAGAGACAGGGTTTCGCCATGTTGGCCAGGCAGGTCTCAAACTTCTGGCCTCAAGCAATCCACCTGCCTCCACCTCCCAAAGTTCTGGGATTACAGGCATGAGCCATCACGCCTGACCAAGGGCCCATTTTTGAGGAAGGAGAGGACCTGGTCCTATGGGAACTGTGACTGAACATCCTTTATTGCCCAAGCCCTGAGTGATAGGGAAAAGTTGTCATCCACTTCAAGAATCTCAAGCTTGGGTACGCTGGTCACTTAGAGCCTGACTTGGTCAGTTGAGAGGGGGCTAGGAATGGAATAAGAACTGCCTACTGAGGCAGGGTCAGGACCAGGGAGAAAATATCCAGCTGACAAAGGGAATCCAACTAGGGAGATTTACACAATTCAACCAAGTGGTGGCATCAGCAAGAGGAGTGTCCAGCATTCCTAACACAACCCATGCTCTAGCACACTGCTGTACCTCTGCACATGCTGCTTGGAATCCCCGCCACCACCCCACCCCCGCCACTTTGCTTAGCATTTTTTTTGAGACGGGGTCTTGCTATGCTGCCCAGACTGGTCTCAAACTCCTAAGCTCAAGAGGTTCTTCTGACTCATCCTCCTGAGTGGGTGGGACTACACAGCCACATGCCACCATGCCTGGCTTATCTGCTTAGCAATTTTTTCTTTTTTTTGAGACAGGGTCTTGCTCTATTGCCCAGGTTGGAGTGCAGTGGCCTGAACACAGCTCACTGCAACCTCAACCTCCTGGGCTCAAGTGATCCTTCCTGCCTCAGCCTCCAGAATAGTTGGGACTACAGTAGTGCACCACCACACCTGGCTACTTTTAGAGTTTTTATCCTTCACAAACAAATCATAGTGGCACTGACTCTGTGCAGTCAGCTGCTCCCTATTTCTTTACTTGCTTGCCCGTCATGTGAGTTTGTGAACAGAGGCTCTGGACAGAGTTCATTTATTATTGTTCTTTGGGTCCCTCCCAGTGTCTAGCTCAACGTTTGGCACATAATAGGTGCTCAATCAATATTTTAAAAATAATGTATGGAACTTCAGCACAGCAGCTCAAGCCTATAATCCCAGCACTTTGGGAGGCTAAAGTAGGAAGACTGCTTGATGCCAGGAGTTCAAGACCAACTTGGCCAACACAGTGAGTCCCCATCTCTACAAAAAAATTTTTAAACAAATTAGCCAGGAATGGTGGCACATGCCTATAGTATTAGCTACTCAGGACGCCGAGCCAGGAAGATCGCTTCAGCCCAGGAGGTTGAGGCTGCAGTGAGCTATGATCAAACCACTGCACTCCAACCTGAGTGAAAGAGCAAGACTCTGTCTCTAAAAAATAGAATGGGCCAGGCGCGGTGGCTCATGCCTGTAATCCCAGCACTGGGAAGCCAAGGTGGGTGGATCACTTGAGGTCAGGAATTCAAGACCAGCCTCGTTAACATTGTGAAACCCCATCTCTACTAAAAAAAAAAAAAAAAAAAAAAAAAATTAGCTAGGTGTGGTGGCGGGCACCTGTAATCCCAGCTTCTCAGGAAGCTGAGGCACGAGAATCACTTGAATCCAGCAGGCGGAGGTTGCAATGAGCCAAGATTGTGTCACTGCACTCCAGCCTGGGCTACAAAGTGAGACTCTGAAAAAAAAAAAAAAAAAGAATGGACTCAGATGAACAGGAGCAAGAGACTATCGTTTTGGTGCTCCAGACCATTACCTTGCAGCAAGAAAGAAAGAGGAAAATGGTTGGTGTTTTTTCTCTCTATTTTTCCCCCTCTGTCATCCTCAGCTCACTTCAGTCACTCAACATGTCTCCATGTTAACATGGAGAGGAAGATGGGGGCGGGAAAAGTCTTCTTTGAACTAGTGTAACAGCTGGCTTAGTGCTTTCTGGGCCTCGCAGATGTTTATAGCCATCTCTACCCATCCTCAAAGCATCATGGGGTGCTTTTATACACTCTTCAGGGGTTCACTACCAGCCCCTCTCCTGCAGTTCCCTTAGAAAAGGCATCTATTAATGGCCATTTGTCTAGCTTCTTCTTCCTGGGGTCCCTTTATACCTCCAGGAAGCCCTGCTGAACAGGACCTAGTAGCCAGCAGGCTTGTCTCTTCTTGCTAGATTTCACAGGCAGGAAGCATATCCTGGTCACGATACTCCCTAACTGCAATAGTATGGATTCTGCATCTCAGATTCTCATGGAAGCCCCTCTCCCAGTCACTTGGTTTGAGTGGTTAACAGTAATGTCCTTTCAATCTTCCCCAAGGAGGAATGGGGACTCATAGCCAGAAATATCTCCACACAAATTATCTATCCTCCACCTGCAGGCCCCTTTATATTGGGATAAGTGATTTAGGAACTTTAAAACAGATTTTAGACTAACAGAAAAACAAAAACAAAAAAATATATATACATACATATATATGTACAGTGATTTAGCACCTCACTTTGAAATTTCACATGCATATATAATATTTTTTAATTCGGTTAGTCCAGACAGCCTCTTGGCATGGACTAGGAGGAATGTGTATAAATAACAAGCAAGGCTGGTTATAGCAAAGATCCATATTATAGCCCTCAGAGAGGGTTTGAGTATAAGGCACATTTCTAGAGATGGAGTTTAGGATGTAAAGGAAGAAAACCTTCCCCTCACCTGGCAGGGACCAGGGTTGATTTTCTTTCAACTGATCTATTTTCTTTCCCTCCAATCCAGCCACCTTTGAGAACTCACCAGTCTGGTTCATCAGACAGGTCTGAACATGATCAGACTTGAATTGTCTGGTTTCAGTCTTTATAGGACTCTTGGGCCCCAAGACAGGTGTTGGGTAGGAACACCTGTTTGTGCGTCTGAAATGCTCCATGCAGTTTGCAGAATGCAGTGTTTTTTTTCCATTTTTTTCCTTTTTTTTTTTTTTTTTTTTTGAGAGAGGGTCTTATTCCTGTCACCCAGGCTGGAGTGCAGTAGGGCCATCACAGCTCATTGCAGCTTCGACCTCCTGGGCTCAAGCAATCCTCCCATCTCATTTTTTGATTTTTTGTAGAGACAAGGTCTAACTATGTTGCCTAGGCTGGTCTCTAACTCCTGGGCCCAAGTGATCCACCTGTATTGGCCTTCCAAAGTGCTGGGGTTACAGGCGTGAGCCACTGCACCCAGCCATTTGCAGGATGTGTAAAGACTGATGTGGTGTACTCTTATGCCTACAGAATCACTAGGGCAGGGGTTTCCAATCCCCTGGGCCACGGACTACTATCAGTCTTGACCTGTTAGGACCCTGGCAGCACAGCAGGAGTTGAGCAGATTAGCAAGCATTACCACCTGAGCTCCACCTCCTGTCAGTTCAGGAGCAGCATCAGATTCTAATAGGAGGCAAATCCTATTAAGAACTGTGCATGAGAGGGATCTAGGTTACACACTCATGAGAATCTAATGCCTGATGATCCAAGGTGGAAGTCTCATCCCAAAACCATTCCCACCTGCCCCTGCCTATCCCCGCTTCACACACCAGCTAACTCCACTTCGGGCTTTGGCTAGATAATACCAGTGGTACTACATTATTATGTTTTAATATGATTTCCAACTTGTCCTTACTACATTGTATTATTATTCAATACTAGAACATAATCAATGCTCAATAAATGTCCACTGGGTGAATGAATAAATAAGGGAATGAATCCTCCTTTACAAACATCAAAGATTACTGTTTGGTTTGGTATATCTTGGTAGTCTGAAACCTGTTTACTCCTCATAGTCTTTTTTTTTTTGAGATGGGCTTTCGCTCTCGTTGCCCAGGCTGGAGTGCAATGGTGCAATCTCGGTTCACTGTAACCTCCGCCTCCCGGGTTTGAGTGATTCTCCTGCCTCAGCCTCCCGAGTAGCTGGGATTACAGGCATGCACCACCACGCCTGGCTAATTTTGTATTTTTAGTAGAGATGGAGTTTCTCCCTGTTGGTCAGGCTGGTATAGAATTCCCAACCTCAGCCTCCCAAAGTGCTGGGATTACAGGCGTGAGCCACTGCACCCAGTCGACTCCTCATAGTCTTAAAATATATTGTCTAGTTTGCTAATGGATGTTATGTCATTAAACTTTGTAACACTAGGGCTGACTTGATTCATTCATTCAATGGATACTTACTTGATACCTACCATATGTGTGAGACTGTGCTAAATCCCAGGAATAAGTCTCCTATTCACACGAAGCTTAAATTTTGGAGGGAATGTTAATAGGAAAACAAAATAATAAATGGAAAGTGCTACGAAAGAAACAGAATGCGACCAGGCGTGGTGGCGCACGCCTGTAATCCCAGCACTTTGGGAGGCTGAGGCGGGCGGATCATGAGGTCAGGAGATCAAGACCATCCTGGCCAACATGGTGAAACCTCGTCTCTACTAAAAATACAAAAAAAATTAGCCAGGCAAGGTGGCAGGCACCTGTGGTCCCAGCTACTCAGGAGGCTGAGGCAGGAGAATGGTGTGAACTGAGGAGGTGGAGCTTGCACTGAGCCAAGATTGCACCGCTGCACTCCAGCCTGGGCAACAGAGCAAGACTCCGTCCCCCCCCCCCAAAAAAAAGAAAAGAAACAGAAGACTACCCTAGAAAATATAAGGTATTACTTTAGACAGTATGGTCAGGGAAGACCTAGTTGAAGAAGTATCATTTAAACTGGGACCTGAAGGACAGGAAGGTACCAGCTAGGCCAAGAGCTGGGGGAAAATCTGGCAGAGTATATGCAAAGTATAGCTGGCAGAGTATATGCAAATGCCCTGAGGCAGAAAAAAGCTTGATGTGCATAACATTTAGATTGTTTCATTTCTATTTCAAATATTGTTGCAGTGAACATTCATGCATAATGCCTGTTGTGCGATTATTTCCTTAGGATGGAACCTCACACCCCTGCCTCTTCTCGTCGTTTCTCTGCCTAGTGGCTGGAGATGCTCCTTTCCTCTCTCTAGTTTGCCTTTCAGAATCTGTGTCCTTCCCTCCCCTTTTACTCTCCACTTTCTCTATTTCTCAAATTAGCTATTAAGATCTTTTTTGTGTTCTTACAGGAGAAAGATAAAATACAGCTTTTAAGTGTTCCTTTCTCAGATTACCTTCGGCTGTGGATTCACCTGAAGCCTTGCTGTTTTACTCGAGCTATCCACTCATTCATCCAGTCACTCAACACTTACTGAGCACCTATTTTGTACCAGGCCTTGTGCTGCGCGCTATAGTCAGATGACCAAATCACAGTCTCTAAGCTCAAGTTCACAATCTCATGCAGTGCTTCCTAAAACGTGTTCCCCATGTATCAGAATCACCCTGGGTACTTTCTAAAATGCAGATTCCTGGACTCCACCCCCGGTTTACGGATTCTCTGGGGGTGGAATCCAAGAGTCTGCATTTACCGGTTTTGTTTTTAACTCCTACTAAAAATTGAGAACCACTGAGTTCAAGAGTGAGGCAGGTAAATGGAGTTTACACCTCTAAGAAAGTGCATTAACAATTCATACACGTAGCCGGGCGCGGTGGCTCACGCCTGTAATCCCAGCACTTTGGGAAGCCGAGGCGGACGGATCACGAGGTCAAGAGAGATGGAGACCATCCTGGCCAACATGGTGAAACCCCGTCTCTACTAAAAATACAAAAGTTAGGCGGGCGTGGTGGCGGGCGCCTGTAGTCCCAGCTACTCGGGAGGCTGAGGCAGGAGAATGACTTGAACCCGGGAGGTAGAGGCTGCAGTGAGCCGAGATCGTGCCATTGCACTCCAGCCTGGCGACAGAGCAAGACTCCATTTCAAAAAAAAAAAAAAAAAAGTATACACAAAATGCTAAGGGAATAACGCATGGGTCCTACAGGGAAGAAAAAGTTCTCTAGAAGTCAGGCTTAAGCAGACGAACTGCAGCTCCGGGACGGATGAAGTCAGGTAAAGGTAACACTGTGCAGACATGTAGACAAAACCGAGTGCTGAGTAAGTAACTCGCCTGTAAGTGTTATGCTGCCTGAAGCTGCTGGGAGCGTCTGAGCAGCAAGGTGAAAAACTGATCGCGCTGCCAGTTTAATCGCCAACCAGTGGCAGCAAGCCCCTTTGTTTCTCGCGCAGTTGGAACTGTAGTCTGGTTTGTAGGTGGAGCTGTGCGCAGGCGCACCTAGAACCAGGTGACCTTGCACATGCGCTATATATAACACTGAAGCCTAAAGGGAGATAATTGAGGGCAATTTTTCTTCTCTGCTTCCGAAATATCCCTTTCACGAATCCAGAGACCCTGACCGTCCTCATTTCTGGCGAGGGATCTTATAATTCTCAAAATAATAATCCCTTTCCTTCAGGGCCTCTCTAGTAAGTCGGCTGCCAATACCCAATATGGCGGGAGGCCCTGCGCCGGCGCAGTCTGCCTATAGGTGCAGGACTTGGCGGGGCGGGCCCCTCCCAAAGGGCGGGAGTTTGGGGGGCGGGTCCCGCCCCCGTCCCCGGCGGGGCCTTAGCAGAGGCTGCCGCAGCTCCAGCGCTGAGCAACTAGCCGGGCGTCTGCTGGAGCCGAGCGTGGTGAGGTGGGGCCTCAGGGGCAGGCGGGAGGTGCTCGGGTTAACCGTCCGAGGCCCAGAGACCCGCCCGTCTAGGGCGCCTGAGGGAATCCCGTTCGCGCAGCGGCCTCTTGTTACCTGGGCGGGGAACCCTAGGCCCAGAGAGGGGCTGGGACGCGTTGTTAGGGTCGGGGCCCGCTTGCCTCAGCTTCTTGCTGCCACCAGTACGCTAAGCTCCAGTCGGCGCCGACGGAGAGCATCCGGACCCTCGTGTCCAGTAGCCCCAGTCCCAGGTTGAGAGGGCGAGGCGCCGCGCTCTCCCGCCCTCCCGTCCCTCTCGCTCTCTGTGTCCTGGCGGCTTTGCACGTGATCTATCCGAGAGCCCAGTCCCACTCGCCACCCAACTCTGGAGCTCCCATTCTTCAGGACCCTGCTGAAGTATCACTTCGCCGCCGCCTTCTCCAGGCGCAGCTGCATTCGCTTCTCGGTTTTTGCACTCGCTGCACCGAGTTACTTTCCCTGCCCCTTGTTGACATCGTAAGCTCCTTCGTTAGATGTTATGCCTTGCCTTTTTCATCTGTAGATCCCAGGGCCTAGCACGTGATGATAATAGTCATGGCTCACTGTACGGAATGGTCACAACTTGTCAGGTGCTACTGAATGCATTACACATAGGGCCCATTTATTATTTATTTAGAGACGGAGTTTCGCTCATTGCCCAGGCTGGAGTGCAATGGCGCGATGTCAGCTCACCTCAATCTCCGCCTCCCGGGTTCAAGCGATTCTCCTGCCTCAGCCTCCCGAGTAGCTGGGACTACAGGCATGCGCCACCACACCCGGCTAATTTTATATTTTTAGTAGAAACGGGGTTTCTCCATGTTGGCCAGGCTGGTCTCGAACTCCTGACCTCAGGTGATCCGCCCGCCTCGGCCTCCCAAAGTGCTGGGATTACAGGCTTGAGCCACCGCGCTGGGCCAAAGGCCTATTTAATCTTTCCAACAGTCCTGTGGGGTGAGATCTTTCTATATCTTCACGTTTTACCCATGAAGAAACTGAGGTACATTAGAAAAAGTAATTTACTGGGAGTCCCACAACTAATAAGTGGATGGAGCTGGGAAACTGTCCCCAGGGCATTTGATAACTTGACTAGATTGCCTTTGGGTTTAATGAATGTCTCTTGAATTGATCTTTACTTTGGCCTCGGGAGTTATTGGAGGCTAGGATTGTAATCAGCATTTTCCTGAGAAGACTTAGAAAGGAGAACTGGTGTTCCCAAATTTATAGAGGTCACAACAAAACCAAGGCTACTGGTACACCCTCTGTTCTTTTAGTACTACCTTTCTTTGCTCCTTTTCAATCAGAAAGCTGCAGACATAGGTGTCATTATTCCTATTTAAGAAGTGCCCCTCACAAAGCTGTGAGTTCGTAGTCCATGGCTTTAGGTAATGTAATGTCCATGCTTTGGCAGCTAATGTAATGCAGAGAGTAGAATTTGGAATCAGGCTGGGGTTCAGTCATTGCTCTGCCGCTGACCAAGGTATAAGTTATATCCCTCCCCCTACTTTTTTTTTTTTTTTTTTTGGGGGGGGCGCGGTCTCATTCTGTCACCCAGGCTGGAGTTCAATGGTGCGATCTCGGTTCACTGCAACCTCCTGTCTCCCAGGTTCAGGCGATTCTCCTGCCTCGGCCTCCTGAGTAGCTGGGATTACAGGCGCCTGCCCATGCCCGGCTAATTTTTGTATTTCTAGGAGGGATGGGGTTTTGCCATGTTGGCCAGGCTGGTCTCGAACTCCTGGTCTCTAATGATCTGCCCAACTCAGCCTCCCAAAGTGCTGGGATTACAGGTGTGAGCCACCACACCCAGTCTGTTTTTTGCCTTTTAGATAGGTAGTAGAGCTGTTAGCATTTTGCAAGACCATTGGTGATAATATGGATCATGTGACCTAATGTCCTATAATAGTCAGTAATAATGGGCACCTATTATAAAGCAGGCTGTGTTTTAGGACCTGGCACAGCATTCAATAAAACAATGCTTTTGCGCTTGTGGAATCTGCATTTTGGTAAGTATATTACATAATAATTAGATAGGGACAGAAAAAGCATGGTAAGGTAAATAAAAGTACCAGTGTTATGTGGAGAGGTGATAGTTATTTATTTATTTATTTGAAAGAGCATATTGTCCCAGGCTGGAGTGCAGTGGTGTAATGGCGGCTCACTGCAGCCTCGAACTCCTGGGCTCAGGTAGCCCAGCCACCTCAGCCTCCCAAGTAGCTGGGACTACAGGTGCATGCCACACAACCAGCAATTTTTTGTTTTGTTTTTTTTTTTAGAGGTGGGAATCTCCCTGTGTTGCCCAGGCTGGTCTTGAACTCCTGGCCTCAAGAGATCCTCCTGCCTTGGTGAAACCCTGTCTCTACTAAAAATACAAAAAATTTAGCTGGTCGTGGTGGCACATGCTTGTAATCCCAGCTACTCGGGAGGCTGAGACATGAGAATTACCTGAACCGGGGAGGCAGAGGTTGCAGTGAGCTGAGATCATGCCAGTGCACTACAGCCTGGATGACAGAGCCAGATCCTGTCTCAAAAACAAAACAAAACACTGGATCAGATTACCTTGGAAATGAATGGAGATGGAGAAGAGGTCTGAAGCCTTGGGGTTTCCAAACTTCAGATATTGGGGAGATGAGAAAAGGCAGCAAAGGAGACTGAGTAGGAGAGGCCGGAGGTTGGAGGAGAACAAGAGAGAAAGGCCTCACATGAGATTTAAATAAGGAGCTGCATGGTAATTTGTTTTTTGTTGTTGTTGTTGTTTTCAAGAATAAGAAACAAATTGTCTCTGTACACAAATGTCTATACTGTAGTTTCTTTTCAATAAATAAAATGTTTGCGTCCTCAAATATTTTCAGTTTTGCTTTAAGTGACAAATTGTATTTAATACCGTTCTGCATCTTAGTCATTGTAGCATTTATGCGTCTATTCCAAGTTTAGGTGGTGGTATTACTTCTCTTTTAAACTTTATTTAAATACTCCTTTTGTAGTATTTTGGATGAGAGAGGACCAAATACATAATTTATCTCCCTCTTCTGTCACTTTCCACTCCAGGTTCACAGGTGGCTATTGGTCCTTAGTAAGGGTGCTGTCTTCTGATTCTTAGCAAAAGTAGGAAGGTAGGTCTTGTTCATTTCTGTACCACCGTGGCAGACTCCTGATACTGAGTTGAAATTCATGAGTGTTTATGGGATAAATTAATGTACAAAAGAAGTGAATCTTTTCCTTTTTCCTGCAATAATGATAACATTGGCTCAGTGGTTTACAGCTTAGAAGTACAGTGACACTCATTATCTTATTTGAATGTAATCCAGTTTGTTACAATTTGCCAGCTACTGCTCTTTTCCCTTTCTCAGGCACATTGAAACTTACCTTCCCTTTGGGGCTTCTGCTAGTTTATTCCTAGCAGATCTGATCCAGCAGTGTGTTCATAAAAGGATGCTGAACTGTGTCTTGAGGAAGCTCAGAATGAAATCTGAATTTCAGAAAGATTCCTGAGATAATTTTTCTCTGTCACTTCCCTTTTATTCTTGTTTTAATAAATTTTAGTTTTATGAGGATTGTTTTGGTTTTAAAAAACAAAATCTTTTTTTAAACTATTTTTTACAACAATTTTAGGGTTACAGAAAAATTGCATAGTACAGAGAGTTCCTGTACACCCTGCACCCAGTCTTCCCTTTTAGTATGGTATATTTGCTATAATGCAAATCTTTTTTTTTTTTTTTTTTTTTTTTTTTTTTTTT
>NW_016808366.1:619716-624576 GCF_001698545.2 Rhinopithecus bieti
GCCTCCCAAAGTGCTGGGATTACAGGCTTGAGCCACCGCGCCCGGCCAAAGCCTCAGTTTCTTTATCTGCAAGATGAGGGTGGCTGGACTAAATTTCTAAATAGCTTTACAATTTTTTAATTATTTGCTAAAGTAATTATATAATTCTAATATAATTTCATTTATTTGTTGAAGTATTACTAATACTACCTTGCCAAATCATGTTTGCAAGTTACTGACAGCCATATCCTAAAAGAAAACTTAATGAGAATTCATAGAACTATGTGTGGCAGGACTGCTTATTAGAGATATTAGGTTGAACCATGTGAAATTGCCATTTTTGTAGGTAAAAAATAATGGGTGAGGCTGGGCTTGGTGGCTCACACCCATAATGCCAGCACTTTGGGAGGCTTGGGCCAGAGGGTGGCTGCCTGAAACCAGGAGTTCGAGACAAGCTCAGGCAACAAGGCAAAACCTTGTCTCTACCAAAAGAAAAAAAAAAAAAAGCCTTGGTGGCACACACCTTCAGCTCCTCTGAAGGCTGAGGCTGGAGGATCCCTTCAGCCCAGGAGTTTGAGGCTGCGGTGAGCTGTGATTGCACCATCGTACTCCAGCCTGGGTGACAGCTAGATCCTTTAATAATAATAATAATAATAATAATAATAGGATAATATTAGCAATTTCTTATGTTTCAACCTAATGTTTTGGGATAGGGATTCAACAAAGTGTGAGGGGCCTTTGGGGCCTCATAAACGCCCACTGCATGCAAAAGCCTGGCTCAGCCCTCACAATACTAGGAGAGAAAAGACTCCTCAGTTCCCTTGAAGTAACTTGGATCTACATTATTGTAGGTAGAGTTGTTGGCAGAAATCCTGGGATAAGAGAACAGTTTCCTGGAAGGTCTGTGCCTCCAACCAGCAGAGAGGGATTGAGCTTCATTGAACTCAACAGAGCCAGCATTTCATAGCACCATGGTGAGTTGGTCACACAGCCTTGGCAAAAAGGCTGAAAAGGAGGGTGTCATAGTATGGGGAAAGGTTGTATTACCCTGGTTCGTAGGCTAGGAAGAGGCCTGGAGTACTGGTGCCACGAAACCTTTATTGGTGCCATTCTGTTCTTTATTCACTTTCCTTACTGCCTAGTACAGGCTCTGCAAACTCAAGTATCTTCGGTTGTTCAGGAGGTAATGTAAATTAGTAAGCCGAGTTTTCCTCTATAGTGCTACTATAACAGAAACAATAGCACAGTTGCAATGATAAATGACAACTGAAATATGCTATCATTGTGAGGGAGAGAATCGGTGTGTGTATAGGGGAGGCCACGATGAACTGGAGAGCACATGCCCTATCTAAAGGGGGCAGACTCTATTCAACCGTGCAGAGCACACGCCCTGTCTAAAGGGGGCAGGCGCTGTTCAACTGCACGGAGCACATGTCCTGTCTAAAGGGGCAGGCACTATTCAACTGTGCCACTGGTTGTTGCCTTATTGAAATATGGGTCAAGCGTCACTAGGCATTCTGATTTTCCAAAGGAACCAGAAATATGGATTTTATGTACTTTCTCCCAGTGGTAAATGTCGGCACCTAATTTGAATGCTTAAAAACTATTATGTGGGCCACACAATGGCTGAAAAGTGCTAGCAGGGCCCTGATTTGTCATCTCTGGCCCAAGACTTAGCTCTGCCAGGAGTGAGGCTCACATGCATTTCTTCATTGGACATTGTTGACAATTTACAATTATAATGAATTAGACGGCTCCTTCCTTTGAGGCACTTATGGATTAGCAGAGAAAATAGACCATGATGATAAGATGTAGAGTAGACATCAGAACATATGTATTCTCTCTGTGTATATAGCTATAAAAGTGATTAACTCTTTCTGGGTTAATCTGGGAGGACATGACAGGACGTGGCATTTGAGCCAGGATGTGGGAAATCAATAGTTTGGTGCATTAAAGGGATTTGGGGCCCTTGAAATTTCTACTGTATGTGCAGATGTTAGGTTTGCATTCGCTGTCTATACCATTTTGTTGATAGGTAGTTGAAAATACAGATATTCCTTAGCCCTGCTGGTGAGAGTCTTAGGGTTAATAAAATGAGAGAACTCTTCCCCTGGCCCAGGTTATGGGATAATTGTGTGTTTCAGAGGCCTAAGTAACTCAGAGGTCATGATGCCCTCATTTCTGGATGAGGAAATTGAAAGGGAAGTAGCACATCTGAGGTCACAGAGCCCATTGGAGACAGACCTTGGAATAGCACCCAGAACTCTTCTTTATCACCATGCCTTCCCCTGTCCTGGGTATCTCTGAAGCTCACCATTAGGCTGGCCACCTCTGCCTGTGGTGGCCCGTTGCCCTGTTTTAGCCCAGCTCCTGGTGGTTGAGGGTGTTTGGCCATCCTGCTGCCACTGGTTCCTTCTCTCTTTTGGATCCCTTGCCTGAAATGCCTGCTACCCCTTTTCTTTGTCAGATAGACTACTTGTGTTCAAATCTCTCGTCAACCACATGCCAGCTGTGTGGCCTGGCACAAGTTTTTTGTTTTTTGTTTTTTTTTGAGATGGAGTCACGCTCTGTCGCCCAGTCTAAAGTGCAGTGGCATGGTCTCAGCTCACTGCAACCTCCACCTCCCAGTTCAAGCAATTCCCCTGCCTCAGCCTCCCGAGTAGCTGGGATTACAGGAGACTGCCACCACGCCCGGCTAATTTTTTGTGTTTTTAGTAGAGACAGGGTTTCACCATGTTGGCCAGGCTGGTCTTGAACTCCTGACCTTGTGATCCACCTGCCTCGGCCTCCCAAAGTGCTGGGATTACAGGCGTGAGCCACTGCGCCCGGCCCTGGCACAAGTTTTTTAACCTTTTAAAGCCCCAGTTTCCTCATCTATATATAAAGAGTTATAATAGTACATTTGGTGAAGTGTTATGGGAAGGCATTGGAAGGTTTCAAGATTTTTGTAAAAACAAAATGACGTAATGCATGTAAAGTACTTAAAGCAACAGCACGCCAGAAGCACTCAGCAAGTGTTAACAATGATGATGATGATTCACTCAGTTCACAGCACCCCCGGGCTGGGTTAAGTTCTCTTCCTTTGTTTTCTCATACCATCTTATTATTTCACATGCCAATATGTTGTAATTGTTTGTGCCTATTTCCCCTACTAGATTAAGAACACCTTCAGCGATTCATTCAACAAGTGTTTGTGAGCCACTGTGTCAGGAACTAAGGATGCAGTGATAAACCAGGAGCTCTTGGTTTAGTGCAGAGTTCCGAAAGGCATGCCAGGAGACACTAGTCCTGTGAGCTTGTCTCATGGTCAGTTAAATTTGGGGAATGCTGCTCATCATAGTGCCATTCAGAGATGAGCGTCCCTTTTAGTATTTTAAAGGTTCTGAGGAGTCTTGTATATAGTACAAGAAGAGTCCTTTCAATTTGACTATGTGCTTTGGTCCCCAGTTCAAGAGGAGGTTGAAGTGGCATGGCAATGGTTAGAGACTCTGCTGGACGTGAACACCCTCTGGCTACCTAGGGACCTGTGGGCCTGCCACCTGGTGCCCTCATGGAGACAAGAAACCCTGGGTTGAACAACATGAAGCCCCAGTCACTGCAGCTGGTGCTGGAAGAGCAGGTGCTGGCACTACAGCAGCAGATGGCGGAGAATCAGGCAGCCTCCTGGCGGAAGCTGAAGAACTCCCAGGAGGCCCAGCAGAGACAAGCAACCCTTGTGAGGAAGCTGCAGGCCAAGGTGAGGCAGCTGCCCTTTTGAGGAGGGGAAAGAGAACAACCCCCAGAGCTGGATGCTGAGATAAGGGTTGTAGGAGGCAGAGCCTTGTGGTGGGATTGGCCTACATCTAGCTTAGTGAGATAAGACCCAGACCTTCTAGCTTTCATGTACAGCTTCTCTTTTGATGCTCACAGCTGTTCCACGAGGTACATATTATGTCCTTTTTATTTTATCTTATTTTTGAGATAGGGTTTTGCTCTGTTGCTCAGGCTAGAGTGCAGTGGTATGATCACAGATCACTGCAGCCTCAACCTCCTGGGCTCAGGCAATCCTCCTGCCTCAGCCTCTCGAGTATGTGGGACCACATGTGTGCACCACTTTTGGCTAATATTTCTCTTTTAAAGATGAAATTCACAAGGTTTAAGTTAGTTATCCAGGTTTTCTTACCTAGTCTAGAGCCAAAGCCCATGATCTTGCCTCTATGATATAAAAGGCATATAGAAAGTATTATTTATTTATTTTTGAGATGGAGTCTCGCTCATATAGAAAGTATTATTTAAATGCCCAAATAAGGCCAGGCGCGGTGGCCCATGCCTGTAATCCCAGCACTTTGGGAGGCTGAGGTGGCTATATCGCCTATGGTCAGGAGTTCGAGACCAGCCTGGCCAACATGGCAAAACCCTGTCTCTACTAAAAATACAAAAATTAGCTGAGTGTGGTGGCATGTTCCTGTAATCCCAGCTACTCGGGAGGCTGAGGTAGGAGAATCACTTGAACCTGGGAGGCGGAGTTTCCAGTGAGCCAAGATTGCGCCACTACACTCCAGCTTAGGAGACAGAGAGAGACTCCATCTCAAAAAAGAAAAAAATTGGCTGGGCGCGGTGGCTCAAGCCTGTAATCCCAGCACTTTGGGAGGCCGAGGCGGGCGGATCACAAGGTCAGGAGATCGAGACCATCCTGGCTAACACGGTGAAACCCCGTCTCTACTAAAAAGTACAAAAAACTAGCCGGGCGAGGTGGCGGGCGCCTGTAGTCCCAGCTACTCGGGAGGCTGAGGCAGGAGAATGGCGTGAACCCGGGAGGCGGAGCTTGCAGTGAGCTGAGATCCGGCCACTGCACTCCAGCTGGGGCGACAGAGCAAGACTCCGTCTCAAAAACAAACAAAC
>NW_016808366.1:624925-665309 GCF_001698545.2 Rhinopithecus bieti
CTCCGTCTCAAAAAAAAAAAAAAAGAAAAGAAAAAAATGCCCAAATAGAAACTATAAGATGTTATGGCCTTACCTTACTGTCACCACCCAGTTCCCCTGTTCATAGCAAGTTTGCCTAAGATCCTTAGGGGCCTTTGCTTTGGGCTGTTTGTGCCAGCTGTGTTCATTGCCCAGGGCCTGTTCTTTTTACCACAGGTGCTGCAGTACCGGAGCTGGTGCCAAGAGCTGGAGAAGCGGCTGGAAGCCACTGGAGTGAGTGAGGCTGAGCTCTGTGTGCCCCCTGGGTCCTCAGTGAATATACTTGTTAGGTTTCATTTGTTCACTGAGGGAGGTTGGAGTGTACAAGTGAGGTGTTTGGTAGAAGTCTCTCTTTCTCAGCCTCTGAGAGGTTTATCACACTGATATCTTCATTGGACCTAACTGGGCTGTCAGATTCCAACCCTTGGTTCTCAAAGGACAAAATTAGATTGGAAGGAGTGTGGGATTAGTGGGAAAAAGTGCATGTTTCCCCCAGCAGGTGTCAGTGTTTGTCTTAGATGCAGGCCTTTGCGAGCCTACACCACATCTGCAGCAAAGGGATGTCTGTGCTATTAGAACTGGCTTTGAAAAAACCATTAATTTGCCTTTGTTCCAGCTCCCTCTCAGTACCTTCTCACATTTTCTTCAGAAAAGTTCTCTCAGAGGAAGGAAAGAACCAAAACTTATTGAGCACCTTCAATGCAGGCCAGGCAGCATGAGGCACTGTCATATACAGATGGTCCCCCGTAACTTAGGATCGTTGCAAGTTTTCAACTTTATGATGGTGTGAAAGCTATATGCATTCAGTATGCTCCTTGGGTTATGATGGGGTTACATCTGGATAAACCCATTGTTTGGGGTTGTTTTGTTTGCTTGTTTGGTTGGTTGGTTGGTTTTTTTGAGACAGAGTCTTACTCTGTCGCCCAGGCTGGAGTGTGCTGATGCAATCACGGATCACTGCAGCCTTAGCCTCCTGGGCTTAAGCGATCATCCCACCTCAGCATCCCAAAAAGTAGCTGGGACTACAGATACATGCCTCCACACCTGGCTAATTTTTTTATTTTTTGTAGACACAGGGTCTCTCTATGTTGCCCAGGCTGGTCTCAAATTCTTAGACTCAAGCAATCCTCCCACTGCTGGTATTACAAGTGTGAACCACTGCGTCCGGCCCAAACTCACTGTTAAGTTGAAAATATCATAAGTTGAAAATGTTGGCCGGGCACAGTGGCCCACGCCTGTAATCCCAGCACTTTGGGAGGTCGAGGTGGGTGGGTCACGAGATCAGGGGTTCAAGACCCACCTAGCCAGCATGGTGAAACCCTATCCCTACTAAAAATACAAAAAATTAGCCGGGCATGATGGTGCGTGTCTGTAATCCCAGCTACTCGGGAGGCTGAGGCAGGAGAATCATTGAACCCAGGAGGCGGAGGTTGCAGTGAGCCAAGATTGTACCACTGCACTCTAGCCTGGGCAACAGAGCTAGACTGTCTCAAAAAAAGAAAAAAAGAAAATGTCATAAGTTGAAAACACATCTTTAACTTACATTCAACTTATGATGGGTTTATGGGATGAAATTCCAGCATAAGTCAAGGAGCATCTGTAATTGTGTCTCTTAACCTGCACAGCAACTTTCTGAAGGGAATGATATCACTTTCATTTTGTAGCTGGAGACACTGTAGCTCCAAGAATTTAAGTGACTTCCCATGCTGGGTGTGGTAGCTCATGCCTGTAATTCCAGCACTTTGGGAGGCTGAGGTGGGTGGATCACTTGAGGCCAGGAATTCAAGAACAGCCTGGCCAACATGGCGAAACCCCATCTCTACTAAAAATACAAAAATTAGTCAGGCATGGTGGTGGGTGCCTGTAATCCCAACTACTTGGGCGGCTAAGGCAGGAGAATCACTTGAACCTGGGAGGCAGTGGTTGCAGTGAGCTGAGATTATGCTATCGCACTCCAGCCTGGGCGACAGAGCGAGACTCTGTCTCCAAAAAAAAAAAATGAAAGAAGTTAAGTCACTTCCCAAGGTCAAACAATTAGTATAGTGGAAGTTAAGGCCATTAGTGAAAGATGTATCACTTCTTAGGTTGAAGATTCTTTTTACTACTGAAGGCTATCTTTCAGGAGAAGTCATTTTACTTTGGAGTGAGGGATGCAGTGATTGAGAAGAGAAGCATATTGCTAACAAGGGGAGAAAGAATAAAAAGAAAATGGACTGCCATGGAAGGGAGCCTCAGGGAACTGGTCTGAGTGATGTTCTCTTTGGAGGTAAGTAAGTCTTGTCTCTGTCTGGCACAGGGACTGATCCCCCAGAGGTGGGAAAATGTGGAGGAGCCAAACCTGGATGAGCTGCTGGTCCGACTGGAGGAGGAGCAGCAGAGGTGATGGACCCTAAACTTTCTGACCTGAGTGATTGGCCAGTTGGTGGAAAAGGCTGATGGGAACCCTCTGCCCTGAGGGCTAATGTGAATTAGAGCCATGGACTTCAGCTGTAGCCCTCTAATTCCTGCAATGGAAATTTCAGTAGTTGCCATCTTACTCCCAGGAGGTCCAAGTGTTGGACCAGACCTTTATTTTGTACCCGCTTTTACTGTTCCCCAGTGCAGGTGTGAGAGTCTAGCAGAGGTGAACACCCAGCTTCGACTGCACATGGAAAAAGCTGACGTGGTGAATAAAGCCCTTAGGGAAGATGTGGAAAAATTGACAGTGGACTGGAGCCGGGCCCGGGATGAGCTAATGAGGAAGGAGAGCCAGTGGCGGATGGAGCAGGAGGTAGGAAGAATGGGGACTGGAACTGCAAGAGGAAGGCTGTGCATTCTGGATGCTGCCCTGGTCAGTACTGGAAGGAGTTAACTTCAGGACTTGGATGGAACCTGAGCTGTTGCTGTTAAAGTCCCTGACCATCCTTACCTGTGCATGCTGGCAGCCTCACCCTTCTTGGGCCTTCAGCTTAGACCTGCCACTACCTGCCTAGTCTAGGTTCTGTTGGGAGGTAGCATGACACTCATAGCAACTCTTCCTGCAGCAGTGACGAGCTTAGGTTTTCAATGGATCTCAAAGCTTACTGACTCCTGGTCTGGAGGTCTTGCATATCTAGATGCTAAAGAGGTAGATATGAAACTGAATGGGAAAGAAAGAGCAGTTATGGGCCCTGGGGAATTTTCAGGTCCCAGCTGAAGGAAACAAATGTTTCCTGCATTTTTGCTTTGTGCTCAGTGGTTTATGTATATCATTGACTCCTCCTTAGAAAAGTCTGTGGTAATAGATCCCATTTGTTAAGGAGCTACTGTGTATCCTTTTCTAATCTGGCCCAGAGGAAGGCAATATACCATCCTAGGCTCTCTGACCTCTCGAATCCCACTGCCAACTTCATTAAACCCTTCAGCATAACCTGGATAGATACCCGTTCATAAACTATCTCCTGTAAGTCCCTCCTTCCTTTCCTCAGTAGTCAGGAGGAATCCAAGACTCTTGTGTTGGCAAAAGATAGCCCTCTGCCTTTGGGTATGACCTGAGTTTCTGAACACACAGTTCTTCAAGGGCTACCTGAAAGGGGAGCACGGTCGCCTTCTCAGTCTATGGCGGGAGGTGGTGACATTCCGACGCCACTTCCTGGAAATGAAGTCAGCTACTGACAGGTCAGTGTGGGGAAAAGAAGGGAAGAGGTTTGCCCCTACCAATTCTGGACTAATAACAGTGGGCTGCTATAGAAGCGGCATCAGCTGTGGGGGTGGGGGAGTTGGTGGTGATGGAAGCAGATGATTTTTCCCAGCCCTGCTTCTCAGGCTTCACTGGGCCTGATCACCACACTCCTTCCCTGGTTCCTAGTGGAGTCTGCTGTTTTCCTTGCTTGTACTCAGAGATTTGACGGAGCTAAAAGCTGAGCATGTGAGGCTTTCAGGGTCCCTGTTGACCTGTTGTCTGCGCTTGACTGTGGGAGCACAGTCTCGGGAACCCAACGGATCTGGAAGAATGGATGGGCGGGAGCCGGCCCAGCTGCTGCTGCTGCTAGCCAAGACCCAGGAGCTGGAGAAGGCAGCCCATGAAAGGAGCCAGGAGTTAATACAGCTGAAGAGTCAAGGGGATCTGGAGAAGGCTGAACTTCAGGACCGGTGAGATAGCCTGGGGTCCCAGGAAGGGTTTGCTGAGAGAGAGCCGACTCCTTTAGAGAGTTAGGGACAGGCAGGGGAAATGCCAGGAACATTCCTACCATGGAGGGGGAGAAGATGTGCCCGAGGGAATCTGCTTTGAAACCTGATGCCACAGTTGGGTCTTGTACCCTCAGCCTGTCTTTCAGCCCAGTTTCTCTCCTGTTGATGTACAGAGCTAGCTATCACTCCGTCCTCCATCAACACCAAAGTACTTGCCATTCCCAGAACAGCCAAACTCTTTCCCATCCCTGTCTTTGCACCTGCTAACTTTAGTCTGGAATGCCTCCCTCCTTTCTCTCTCTGCCTTATCCTCTGAGGCACAGTTCAAATATCAAATATTACCTCTTTTTTTTTTTTTGAGACGGAGTCTCATTCTGTCGCCCAGGCTATTGTGCAGTGGCGTGATCTCAACTACTGCAACCTCTGCCTCCCGGCTTCAAGTGACTCTGCTGCCTCAGCCTCCCAAGTAGCTGGGACTGTTTACAGGCGCATGCCACCACACCCTGCTAATATTTGTATTTTTAGTAGTTTTACCATGTTGGCCAGGCTGGTCTTAAACGCCTGACCTCACGTGATCCACCTGCCTTAGCCTCCCCAAATGCTGGGATTACAAGCATGAGCCACTGCAACTCGCCGAAATGTCACCTCTTCTATGAAGCCTTCTCTGACCTCAGTAGCCTACTAAGTTACTGTGCCCCTGTGGTCTTTTGACCTCTTATTACAGCATTGATCTCATTGATGATTTAGTTTCCCCCACCTTCTTTTTTTTGGTTAGGCTGTTTTAATTTTGGATTATAATGAAGTAGGTTTTAAAAAATAATGATGTAGAAGGGCAGGGAAATGAGTAGAGAGCCCCACTGAATCTCAGGACAAAGTTCATATATGCCCATGACGAGGGTTGTGTCTTCACCTGTTGGAGGTACATACATAAAATGCAGGGCTATTTTTTGTTTTTGCTTTTGGGGGCACTGAGAAGTACAAAAGCAGAGACCAAGTCTTAGTAAGTTTTGTATTTCTAGTGCTTTGTACTTCACCTGCCGTATACTAGACACTCAATACATTTTGTTTCTTTGTTTTCTGAGACAGAGTCTAGCTCTGTTGCCCAGGCTGGAGTGCAGTAGTGTAAACACAGCTCACTGCAGCCTTGACCTCCTGGACTGAAGCAATTCTCCTGCCTCAGCCTCCAAAGTAACTGGGACTACAGGCATGCACAACTATGCCTGGCTAATTTTTAAATTTTTTTGTAGAGGTCAGGTCTCACTATGTTTCCCAGGCCAGTCTGGAACTCCTGAGCTCAAGCAGTCTTTCCACCTTGGCCTCCCAGAGTTCTAGGATTACAGGCTGAGCCACCGTGGCTGGCCAGTGAATGTTTGTTGAGTGATGCAATACTTAGACAAATGACAATGCAGTGTGCTAAGGTTCTTAGAGATGGTATAGAATAAAATTATTAAGACTTTTGCTGCCGGGCGCGGTGGCTCAAGCCTGTAATCCCAGCACTTTGGGAGGCCGAGAGGGGCGGATCACGAGGTCAGGAGATCGAGACCGTCCTGGCTAACACGGTGAAACCCTGTCTCTACTAAAAAAATACAAAAAACTAGCCGGGCGTGATGGCGGGCGCCTGTAGTCCCAGCTACTCGGGAGGCTGAGGCAGGAGAATGGCATGAACCCAGGAGGCGGAGCTTGCAGTGAGCTGAGATCTGGCCACTGCACTCCAGCCTGGGCAACAGAGCGAGACTCCATCTCAAAAAAAAAAAAAAAAAAAAAAAGACTTTTGCTGAGCCAGGAGGATCACTTGAACCCAGGAGTTTGAGACCAGCCTGGGCAACATAGTGAGACCTTGTCTCTACTAAAAATAAAAATAAAAAAATAGCCATGTGGTGGCATGCGCCTATAATTCTAGCTTCTTGGGAAGCTGAGGCAGGAGGATTGCTTGAGAGTGAAATATGATTGCACCACTGTACTCCAGCCTGGGCAACAGAGCAAGACCCTGTCTCAAAAAAAATCGGAAAAAAAAATTGAAAAAAAATTAAACTTTTAAATAGCATTCATTCAAGAAATATTTATTTAGCCACTCACATAATAGCAAGCAGTAAGCTCCAAGTACAGTGTTAAGTGTTTGGTGATTTTGCTGGACCTTGAGATTAATATCAAGAAGGTTGAACATAATCTTCCCCAAATTGCCCTTCCTTTTTCCCTATCAGAGTCAGAACCTCAGGCTGGAGGGACCTTGGGACTATCCCATGTGCAATTCTGATGTTCTTATTGGCTTCAGGGTGCTTGACTTCAAGATCAAGCGAGGCCTGGAAGGGCCTGGGCCAGGGCTTTCCTTCAGCTCTCGGGCCCCCAAACACGTGTTCCAGCCTTGAGATGTGGTAAATCCCTGCATGTGTCTGAGTGGTTTTTTGCTCCCCCACTTCAAGGCTATAGCATCATGTGGTATTCAGGGAGTGCAGAGGGGCTGGGGTGCCTAAGGGGTTTGGGGAGGCTGCAGTTGGGAGTGGCTGGGGTTGGGGCTGGGGTGTGCTGCATTGTAGCTCTGTCCACATCCATGGGCTGTTCTGGTGACAGTGCTATGCTCTTCTCTTTAGGGTGACTGAGCTCTCTGCTCTGCTGACCCAGTCTCAGAAGCAAAATGAAGATTATGAAAAGATGGTAAAGGCTCTGAGAGAGACAGTGGAGATCCTGGTACATGATCCTTTGTTCTGGAAAAGAATTGGTCGTGGGCTTGTAGGTTCCTTGTCCTTTATGGACAGATAGTACAGGATACCAGTTATATATTCTGTGATGAAATCCTCTAAAGCTAAAAAATAAATTTTGGCTGAATCTGAAAATTAATTAACTCATTCATTTATTCATTGAATAAATATTATTGATTGCCTACTATCCCTACCGTATTCCTGGGGAAATTGCAATGGCATATGTATGCAGTGTGTCCTTATCAGAGAATTGGCACATACCTTCAGAGACACATTGGCAAAGTAGTGAGTTACCAGGAAGTGGATGTGTGGAGAGATTTAAAATCTAGTCACATGGGAAACAGCTGAGGAGTATGGCAGTGTTTAGCCGCGAGAAGAAAGAGCTTGAGGCCCTTTGAAGGCCCTTGAAGACATGATAGCCACCTTCACATATCTGAAGGACTGACACTGGGAAAAGAGAGTTTACGAAGGGCCGGGCGTGGTGGCTCATGCCTGTAATCCCAGCACTTTGGGAGGCCGAGGCGGGCGGATCACCTGAGGTCGGGAGTTTGAGACCAGCCTGATCAACATGCAGAAACACCATCTCTACTAAAAAAAAATACAAAAAAATTAGCCAGATGTGGTGGCGCATGCCTGTAATCCCAGCTACTCGGGAGGCTGAGGCAGGAGAATCGCTTGAACCTGGGGGATGGAGGTTGTGGTGGGCTGAGATTATGCCATTGCACTCCAGCCTGGGCAACAAGAGTGAAACTCCGTCTCAGAAAAGAAAAAAGAAAGGAGAATTTACATATTTAATGTTTTCCAGGGCAAAACCAATGTCAATAGCTAGAAGTTAATAGGGGAGTAGATTCTGGCTCACAACTAGAACTGTTCAGTAATTGAACAGCCTGTCTTGTGAAGCAGTGAGGTTTTGGTCATTGGCTTAACATCTGCCAGGGATGTTATCAGAGGGATTCCCTAAGGTTGGATGTTAGAACCCTCCGGCTTAATACCATGTTTCATCTCTACAAGTTTTCAGATCTCTGATTTTAGGTAGCTCCCGAACCCCTATTCAAATGCACACCCTTAGTCTTCTCATCCAAGCTGAGATCAACAGGGATTGTAGCTTTCTGATTCCTTTTCTTTTTCCCCCCAGGAATTTGCCAATTCAGAATATCCACGGGGCTCAGATAATGTAAATAAATGAAGTGGGTTCAGTTGTAAGAATTCTGGTTTTCCAGTGCTG
Organism: Rhinopithecus bieti; assembly: GCF_001698545.2. Lineage (NCBI taxonomy): Eukaryota > Metazoa > Chordata > Mammalia > Primates > Cercopithecidae > Rhinopithecus > Rhinopithecus bieti. Next base: position 633,014 of record NW_016808366.1, read on the forward strand.
TTGTATTTAGTTTTCAAGACTGCAGGGGTCACTTGAGCTCAGTATTAAGGAAATCATGAGGAGTAATAGGGATTGTGAGACCCTGAATAATAAATGTCTCATCTAGAGGAGGCATCCACCATTCAACTTCAGTGAATCATTTCCGTGTAGGAATGGGGGCTGGGTGTGGCCCATTTGTTAACTTTTTGGAAGAAGCCAGAAATTTATATTTTTATGTAAAATCTTTCCATTTATAAATGTTGATTCAAATTTTGTATAAGCCAAATAAAACATAGTTGCAAGTCTGTGTCTTCAGGCCTTCACTAACACAAATAGGAAGGAAGAGAAGAACTCTTGAGTCTTCAAGATTATGTCTAGCTTTAGGGCTAGAGGTTTCTCTGGTTTAGCATTAGGTCTCAAGCATCCATTTACTATTCAGAGACAGCACCCATCCCCTGTCTAATAATAGCTTACATTTATTGAACATTTGCGTTGTTCCAGACACTGTTGAATAATTTACATGCATTTTTAATTTAAGCCTCAAAACAAGTAGTTGCTGTTAATTATTTCTATTTTAAAGAAAAAGAAGCTCAAAGAAACTGTTGACTATGGTTACCAACATAGTAAATGATAGAGCAGGAATTCTAATCAGTGAAGTCTAATTTGGAACTCGTAATCACTTAGTCTAAACTTGTAATCACCACATCACATTGTCTTCAGACTCTTCGGGCAACATATTAGCATTGATGTATGGTCAGGGAAAAAGTGGGGCTGATAGAACAGACAGAATTAGACTTTGGTTGTTTGGGGTCCTGGAGTAATAAATTCACTTTTGATAGTTTGACTCTGAGGCTCTATTCTGTTCCCTGTTCAGGAGACAAATCACACAGAATTAATGGAACATGAAGCATCTCTTAGTAGGAATGCCCAAGAGGAGAAGTTGTCTTTACAGCAGGTGATCAAGGATATAACCCAGGTATTGGGAAGCCTTCTGTTCATGGTAACCAGGTTATGCCTCCACTCCCCAGGTCTCTATGTCCTTTCAGTCCTGTCTAGATTTCCAGTCTCTGAGGTTTGGGTGCTTAAAGTCTTGTGGGGATGAGTTTTGTGTGTTTGAAGACCAGAACCCTAAGAGATAGCTAAGCATTCATGTCTTAGCACTACCTGATGGGACAGGCCTCTTTCCTGTTTCTAGCTGCAGTTCTCAGGCTGGAGGCTAGATTCTGGTCTTCAATATCTCAATCGTTTCTTCTTTCATTTCCTCATTTATTGTTACCTCAGACAGTGTTCTAGCCTTGTTGCTAGTCCTAGACTTGGGTGACCAAAGGTGGAGAGTTGAAGGAACCAGACTTTTATGCTCTCGGATACTCCCCTCCTTCCCCCAAGGGAGAGGACCTGAGAAGGAAAACATCAGGTTTGTTCAGGCTACAGGGTTAAGTCCCTGTATAGACTCTAGGCTTTGGTCAGTAGGGTGGTGACCTTGCTGTATTGGGTTTCAGGTCATGGTGGAAGAAGGGGACAATATAGCCCAAGGCTCTGATCATGAGAACTCTTTGGAATTGGACTCTAGTATCGTCTGCCAGTTTGATTACCAGGATCCAGACAAGGCTCTTACTCTGGTGCGTTCAGTGCTGACTCGGAGACGCCAGGCTGTGCAGGTAAGAACCCTCAGCATTCCCCCTCAGTCACAGGGGTGTGTGTCTAAACTGGTTTGTGCCCCAGGTACCTCCCTAGGCTGGACTATCCCTTTTACTTTGTTGACCAGTCATGAGGTGTTTTGTCAATATCTCAGAGTGAATCTGCCTGTGTCTGCTGAATTGTGCTTGTGAGTAGCAGGCACATTCTCCACGCCAATGGCGTGCTTCACTTTGTGTACAATCTTTGCATAACACTATGCAAATATTGGGAACCAGAGCCCTGGGAGATTATTGGGTCAATGTTCTCCAGCTCTGAGAGTCCTAGGCACACTTACCACTCCCCCATGCCACTGTACATTTGGAGATGACGAACTCTAAGAATCTAGAGCCACAGAAGCCCAGTGACCTCTGAGGGACTGTCTTCTTGAATAGTTGCATCTCCCTTCTCAGCTTACTTTTGTTGCACCACCCCCCAACCCCCTTCTCCAGCCCCACTTTCAGGGTTCTGAAATCCCTCCTTTGCTCTTGCTCATCATCTGGTTTCTCTTGCTCTCCCTCCACAGGACCTAAGGCAGCAGCTTACAGGCTGTCAAGAGGCTGTGAACTTGTTGCAACAGCAGCATGATCAGTGGGAGGAAGAGGGCAAAGCCTTGAGACAGCGGCTGCAGAAGCTCACTGGGGAGCGGGACACTCTGGCAGAGCAGACTGTGGACCTCCAGGGAGAGGTGGACTCTCTCAGCAAGTGAGCAGACGGGCTGTTCATCCCACCCTCCCAGCCTGGTCTCGGTCTCAGTCATCATCCAGCCATTTACCTACTCCCATCAGGTTTTTGGGGTGCTGATCCTGTTCTCCCTGAGACTCGGCTGTTCTACCCTGTTTCCACTTGTTTCTCCAGAACAAGCTTTGGGGGTTGGAGTCTTTGTGATGATAAAAATGTTTCACACTCAAAAGGGAAGATGGGATGTTGAAACAGGGTCTTTTGACCCTGTGATGCCTGCTTCCAGAAAGAATTTTAGGTCCCACGGTCTCTGCTCATCTCTGATCCCTTCTTTCAGGGAGCGAGAGCTGCTGCAGAAGGCCAGGGAAGAGCTGCGGCAGCAGCTGGAAGTGCTAGAGCAGGAGGCATGGCGCCTGCGAAGGGCAAATGTGGAGCTTCAGCTGCAGGGGGACTCTGCCCAGGGCCAGAAGGAGGAACAGCAGGAGGAACTGCACCTGGCTGTCCGGGAGAGGGAGCGTCTGTAAGTGAGACCAGTCTCCTCCTCGCTGGGGCCTGGTCTTCCTTCAACTCTACACCCTCCCCTCCTACTCTCCTCTCTTAGGAAGTAGAGTATGTAGAACTCTGGCATGCAGTGGGTTCAGATTAGCTTGCTGTTTCTTCCTTTGCAGAAAGATGAATATGGAAAGTTCATAGTTGGTTAAGTCTTAGTTGATCACCCATATGGGATGAGATACTGAGGGGGATACAGAAATGAATAAGACAAAAGCCCTGATTTCAGGGAACTTGCCAGAAGACAGACAACTAACTGTGACATGAGGCTGGATGAAGTATGAGTTAAATAAAGTTTCAGACTAAGTCCTTTGGGAGCACAGGAGTGACAGCTAATTATTGAGAACTAGGGAATGCTTTATGGAGGAGAGAGTAGACTCTGAGCTGGGCCTTGACCTATTTGGTTAATAGAGAGTGGGAGAAGAGCTCAAGGAATAGATTAGCAAAGAAAAGGAGGCAGGAAGGTTCATGGCATGTTCAGAGTAGGCTGGGCTGGTTATACAAGGAAGTAGTGGGAAATGCGCTAACTGGTCAAGAAGAGGAAATCCAGAATCAATGGCCCCAGCTAATCTGTAAATTCCCCTTTATGATGTCACAGAAAAAGCAAGGACTTTGAGCTGGGCAAAAGCTTGGTTTGAATTATGGCTCTGTCACATGGACAGATTATTTGTAGAATGATGATGATAATATTTACCTTGAAGGGTTGCTGGGAAGATGAGAGCAATGTTTTGGAAAATGCCAGCATAGAACCTGGCGTATGGTAGGTCTTTAATAACTGGGAGCAGGGTTATATCTTCATCTTTGCTGTATTTCCCTCCTCTCCTGTGCCCCAGTTCCTTGTACCTGGTAGTCATGAATAGTGGAAGCTTGAAGGGCTGCCATAAGGGTCATGACTTGTGCTAAGAATGATCTCCCTGTACCAAGGAGAAGGGCAGACAATACACAGAGATCATTATATGTTTTTAAATTTATTTATCTGACTTGATAATACATTTATATGATTCAAAAGTCAAAACTATTTTAAGGCTAGGCACCCCTGTAATTCCAACCCTTTCAGAGGCCTTAGTGGGAGGATCACTTGAGGCCAGGAGTTTAAGACCAGCCTGGGCAACATAGTGAGACCTCTATCTCTACAGGAACAGCAAAAAATTAGCTGAACATGGTGGCATGTGCCTGTAGCCATGGCAGGGTGAGATGGGAGGATCACATGAACCCCCAGGAGTTTGAGGCTTCAGTGAGCTAAGAAGATACAGAGAGAGAAGTCTCACTTTTATTTGTGCTTTCTCCATCCCATTTCCCTTCCCCCTTTAGGCAACCATTTTAGTTGACTTCTTGTTTATCTTGCCAGTGTTCCTTCATGCAAATATGGGCATATATTCTTTCTTCCCCCACTTTCTTGTATAAAAGGTAGTGTATTATGTATATACTGTTCTGTACCTTGATTTTTTTTCACTTGACATGTCTTAGAAGTCTTTCCTTATCAGTGTTTATAGACCATCCTCATTCTGTTGCATAGCGAAGGTGATTAAATTCCTGTTACCTTTGGGGTTACGGCCCATCCCTAAGAGTTCCTCTAGACCCCTCTCCTTCCCATCTTAGTCAGGAGACGCTGGTGGGCCTGGAAGCCAAACAGTCAGAATCACTCAGTGAACTGATCATTCTTCGGGAAGCCCTGGAGTCAAGTCGCCTGGAAGGGGAGTTACTGAGGCAAGAGCAAACGGAAGTGACGGCAGCGCTGGCTAGGGTGCGTGGCCTCCTCTCCTCACTTGCTGGGTGGGCGGCTTCGAAAGTGTGTTCCCATGCAGCCTGCCTAATTATTCGCCTTCAAGCCAGGATCCCTCATCTTTCCTCAGTCATTAGTCTGCTTCTGGGTTCTCTATCTTCCAACATACCCTCTATATTGGAATTAGAATGGGTTTTCTAAAGTATAAACCTGGTTATGTCAGTCTCTTAAAACCATTCAATGGCTTTCTAGCTCTGTGGTGCCACATTCAAAACTTTTTGTCATGTGCCCCAAACTGTGTTTTAGCCTCCCCTTCTACTACAAAACCCATCCTAAACATCTCATATCCTTTGCTCCTGCCACAGAGCAGTAATTGCCTTCTCAGTTATTCCATGTTCTTTCATGACTCTACTACTCTGCGTATACTTTTCCCTTTCTCTGCACTACTTCTTTCCTCCTCCTTTATGCTCAAACTTTTCCTCATCTCTCAATTCCCAACTTAATCGTCAACTCCTCTACCAAGCATATTTGACTCTTCCAAACTATATTAATTTTTTTTTGAGTTCCCAGAGCACTTTGTGCTTACATTTTCTGTGGCGTCATTACAATCGTAGTCATTTCTCTGTCCTAACATTGGTATCTCTATACTGTGAACTCCCATCTTACTGCTTAATGAATGAATCAAGGGAAAACTTGTTTAGAATGCAGGAGAGGGAATGGAGTATTAACTGATCTCTGTACCAAAAAGCAGCAGTATTGGGAATGAACTGTTCACTGTTCCAGGAAAATTGGAAATATGAAACTCTTTAACCCTCTGTTTTTTAGGCAGAGCAGTCAATTGCAGAGCTGTCGAGTTCTGAAAACACCCTGAAGACAGAAGTAGCTGATCTTCGGGCTGCAGCTGTCAAGCTCAGTGCCTTAAATGAGGCTTTGGCCTTAGATAAAGTTGGGCTGAACCAGCAGCTTCTCCAGGTGAGCAAAGATTTTCCTGGTCCCCAGGGAAGGGCTGGGCCCTAACTGAGAGCAAGACAGATCAGCTCCCAAATGTAGGTCTGAGGGTCGGAGTTAGCTCAAGCGGTTACCTCCTCATGCCGGACTTTCTATCTGTCCAAATGTAGGTCTGAGATGAGCAAAAGGAACATTTACAATTCAGAGCAGAGCAAATACTGTAAGGATTGGGCTTAGCCATTATAAATATTCCCCTCCCACACCTCCAGCAGAACCAGCTCTGGGCTTTAGGATAAGTCACTAAGGTTGGGAAGGGGGCCATGTCCTCTGGAAGGAAGACTAGGTTTTTGCTGGGGTTTTTTTGAGGTGGATCCTCTGTCACCTAGGCTGGAGTGCAGTGGTGTGATCTTAGCTCACTGAAGTCTCCATCTCCTGGGTTCAAGCAGTTCTCCTGCCTCAGCCTCCTGAGTAGCTGGTATTACAGGCATGTGTCACCACACCTGGCTAATTTTTTTTGAGATGGAATTTTGCTCTTGTTGCCCAGGCTGGAGTGCAGTGGCATGATCTTGGCTCACTGCAACCTCCGCATCCCGGGTTCAAGCAATTCTCCTGCCTCAGCCTCCCAAATATCTGGATTACAGGCATGCATCACCATGCCTGGCTAATTTTGTATTTTTAGTAGAGACAGGGTTTTACAATGTTGGTCAGGCTGTTCTCAAACTCCTGACCTCAGTTGATCCACCTGCCTCAGCCTCCCAAAGTGCTGGGATTACAGGCGTGAGCCACTGCACTTGGCTGCCCCGGGCTAATTTTTGTATTTTTAGTAGAGATGGGGTTTCACCATGTTGGCCAGGCTGGTCTCGAACTCCTGACCTCAGGTGATCCATCCACCTCAGCCTCCCGAAGTCCTGGGATTACAGGCGTGAGCCACCATGCCCGGCCTAAGACTAGGTTGTTAATCCTGTTGGGTGAGATAATAGCAATCACCAGAAAAGAATCTGCTGAAGATCCTAAGTCCCAAAGAATCTTTTCTGTAGGTTACAAATTTAACCTATAATTATAGTGAGGGAACCTCCTTGCAACCTGTTTCCTTGAGTGTTCTCTATTCCATTATTCTGAATTATTTGAGAGCAGGATTTTGCCTTTCATATCTCCATCCCTGGCATCCAGCCCATCTAGTACCCTGGAATATAGGCACTAGATCAAATGAATGGATTTTCCCCCCATCTTATAAACACTCCTTTGTTCATCTTTGGAGAATAGATTCATATCCCACTTGGATTTCAGTCTTAGCATTTGATTCCTAAACTAATCATTTGTCTTTGATGCCTGTACTCCCTTCCCTTTTTGGCCGGTAGTTAGAGGAGGAGAACCAGTCTGTGTGCAGCAGAATGGAGGCCGCAGAGCAGGCGAGAAACGCTTTGCAGGTAGACCTGGCGGAGGCAGAGAAGAGGAGGGAAGCCCTGTGGGAAAAGAACACTCACCTGGAGGTTCAGCTGCAGAAAGCTGAGGAGGCTGGGGCTGAGCTGCAGGCAGATCTCAGGGGCATCCAAGAAGAGAAGGAAGAAATTCAAAAGAAACTAAGCGAGGTAAGAAGGCAAAATGGACACCATCACATTTAGGTGTAATACATGCTCATTATAAAAAATTAAAACACTACAGAAATTATCTGGAAAGTGAAAAAGTCTTACTTCCTAGAAATGACCAGTGTTACTAGTTTGCAGTATATCTTCCAATTTAAAAAAAAGAATGCCTATAAGAATTCTTCAGGCTGGGCGCGGTGGCTCAAGCCTGTAATCCCAGCACTTTGGGAGGCCGAGACGGGCGGATCACGAGGTCAGGAGATCGAGACCATCCTGGCTAATACGGTGAAACCCCGTCTCTACTAAAAAATACAAAAAACTAGCCGGGCGAGGTGGCGGGCACCTGTAGTCCCAGCTACTTGGGAGGCTGAGGCAGGAGAATGGCGTAAACCCCGGGGCGGAGCTTGCAGTGAGCTGAGATCCGGCCACTGCACTCCAGCCTGGGCGACAGAGCGAGACTCCGTCTCAAAAAAAAAAAAGAATTCTTCACTGAGGCTGGGCACGGTGTCTCATGCCTGTAATCCCAGCAGTTTGGGAGGCCGAGGCGGGCGGATCACGAGGTCAGAGGTTCGAGACCAGCCTGACCAACATAGTGAAACCCCGTCTCTACTAAAAATACATAAATTAGCCTGGTGTGGTGGCACGCACCTGTAATCCCAGCTACTCAGGAGGCTGAGGCAGGAGAATCTCACTTGAACCTGGGAGGCGGAGGTTGCAGTGAGCCAAGATCGCGCCACTGCACTCCAACCTGGGCAACAGAATGACACTCTGTCTCAAAAAAACAAAAAGAATTCTTCACTAATTCTCCACTACTTCACACCACCCAGTTTGAATTAGAAGCTTCTCCTTATACTCTGATAGCACTACATGCTTATTTTAACCACCACATTCCTCATGCTATTATATATTATAATATATTATAATTATTGAAGGCAAAGCTATGTCTTAGTTGTTTTTATTCCTCCAGCTTTTAGCATAGTGCCTACCACATAACAGGGGCTGAGTAAATTTTTTTCCTGAGCCAATGAATGACCTGGCTCAAAGGTCTTCTTTCTCCTCTACACAGCCTCTCATTGTCCTAATAATTGTACCGATTCTCCCTTCACAGAGTCCCTTTCTTGGGACATTGATGACTTTCTTCCTGGTATTATGTGTGCATCTTCTCAAGACTAAAACCTCCTTAGGGGCAGGTCTCAAGCTGTCCCTAGCACAGGGTCTTGCTCACAGGGGAGCATTCTTCCTGGGCTGGGAGATCTATGGGCTGATCAGGGAAATAGATAAATGCCGCATGCTATTGGGTAAGCAATCCAGGCTCACAGAGCTGGGTCCAGATTCTCTGAAGAGCCAATGACCCTAACCTGGTGGTAGCGGCCCCAGGGGGAATCCAGCCTCTGCTCCATCTCTCACCACGTTCTTCCCCTCAGTCACATCACCAGCAGGAGGCAGCCATGACTCAGCTGGAGCAGCTACATCAGGAGGCAAAGCGACAGGAAGAAGTGCTTGCCAGGGCAGTCCAGGAGAAAGAGGCCCTAGTACGAGAGAAAGCAGCTCTGGAGGTGCGGCTGCAGGCTGTGGAGCGCGACCGGCAGGACCTCGCTGAACAACTCCGGGGGCTCAGGTAGGGCCCAGACTCAGTTCAGCCAAGCAGAGAGAGAGCTTTGCAAGGCAAAGGCATGAAGCTAAGCTCCCTGCCGTAAGTATGAAGGTCCTAAATTGATTATGAATTTATAATTGCCCCCCTAACTTCTCCAGGTAGCCAGTACTTAGAACCCAACTCCTCTTGAGGAAGGGTAAGGGGCTTGATGGGTAAGAAACTCTTCTGATTCCTGAACCTCACAGCTCAGCCAAGGAGCTACTGGAGAGCAGTCTGTTTGAAGCCCAACAACAAAATTCTGTGTTAGAGGTCACCAAGGGGCAGCTGGAGGTCCAGATTCAAACTGTCACTCAAGCCAAGGAAGTAATCCAAGGTGAGAACCCAACTGGAATGGGGCGCGCTCCATTCCATGGAGATGTTGAAAGAGGAAGATAGTGGGAGACAATTAGAAGTCCTTCTCCAGCAGGGTGCAGGTCCTCTGAGATGAGAGTTGCTCATGAGGTCAGGGGAGAGGGAGAATTTTATTAGGTAAAAGGAGGGGGCAGAGGCCTGATCCTGTCCCTGGCATGTTAGGGGAAGTGAGGTGCCTGAAGCTGGAACTGAACACTGAACGGAGTCAGGCAGAGCAGGAGCGGGATGCTGCAGCCAGACAGCTGGCCCGGACTGAGCAAGAAGGGAAGACTGCCTTGGAGCAGCAGAAGGCAGCCCATGAGGAGGAGGTGAACCAGCTCCGGGAGAAATGGGTAAGTGGTCGATGTGGCCGGGGATGGCCTCCCTCCATGAGTGTTCCACCTGCTGCCTCTTGGTCCAGTTATTGCCACTCGTATGAGTGAATTGGTCCCCAAGCTGTAAAATCCAACTTCCTGCTATTAAATGAGTTAATATATGAAAAGCACTAAGAGTAGTTCCTGGTATATAGTGGGCTCTGTATTTGTGTTAGCCATTATTGTTGTTACGTTGGTGTGTACAGAGAATTGAGAGTGGACCCTGGGATTTACGATTATTAAACTGGCCTCAGGATGAAAACTGGGGGGAGGAATATCTTGGGTGCATTCTTGTGCAGTTCAGAACTGTGTTTTGTCTTTTAATTATGTAATTTAGTCCATTTGGTTTTATTGTGATTTTAGTTGTATTTGGATTTATTTATGCCATCTTAGGTTATTTGTCCTACCTTTTTATATCTTTTTTTTTCTCTTGAGACGGAGTATCACTCTGTCCCTCAGGCTGGAGTGCAGTGGTGCGATCTTGGCCCACTGCAACCTCTGCCTCCTGAGTTCAGGTGATTCTCCGGCCTCAGCCTCCTAAGTAGCTGGGATTACAGGTGTGCGCCACCACACCCTGCTAATTTTTATATTTTTAGTAGAGACAGGGTTTCACCATGTTGGCCAGGCTGGTCTCAAACTGACCTCGTGATCCACCTGCCTCGGCCTCCTAAAGCGCAGGGTACAGCCGTTTTTATATCTTTTAGGGAGGGGAAAGTACCTTTCTTAACTTCTTTCAGAGGATTAAGTTGGGTGATTAAGTTGTATTCTTTTCTCACCTCTTTTTTCTCTCTGCAACTGTGGATGATATGTACTTTATTTTAAAAATCCTGTTAGTGGTTACCTTTAATATTTTTAAACATATACTTAATAAAATCTCAAGGTTCAGTAGTTTTACCCTTTTCCTGAATGATACAAGGGTCCTAGAACATTTTACCTGGGCCAGGCACAGTGGCTCACGCCTGTCATCTCAGCACTTTGGGAGGCTGAGGTGGGCAGATTGCTTGAGCCCAGGAGTTTGAGACCAGCCTGGACAACATGGCAAAACCCATTCCCTACAAAAAAAAAAAAAAAAAAAAATACAAAAATTAGCCAGGGATGGTGGTACACACTGTAGTCCCAGCTACTTGGAAGGCTGAGGGGGGAGGATCACTTGAGCCCAGGAGGTTAAGGCTGGGGTGAGCTGAGCATCACTGCATTCCAGCCTGAGCGACAGAGTGAGACCCTGTCTCAAAATTTTACTTGTTTCACTCCTCCCTAATTTATATGCTATTTTGTTCAGTGTGCTCAGTTCTAACTAGTTTAACACCACAAATTATGATTTTTTATTGTTTTATACAGTCAATATTTGTTCAGCTACAACAATGAATTTATACCTTTTCTGTTCACCATTCCTTCTTGCATATCAGACTTTCTATTGAGATTTATTTTTCTTTTGCCTGAAGTAGGATTTTCTTTGGTAAGGGTCTGTTGGTAGTTAATTGTCTGAAGATGTTTCTGTTTTATTTTTATTCTTTTATTGAGGCAGGGTCTCACTCTGTCACCCAGACTGGAGTGCAGTGGTGTGATCATGGCCTACTGCAGCCTCGACCTCCTGGGCTCAGGTGATCCTCCCACCTCAGCCTCCTGGGTAGCTGGGATTATAGGCATATGCCATCATGCCTGGCTAAGTTTTTTTTTGTTTGTTTTTTTGGTAGAGATGGGGTTTCACCATGTTTCCCAGGCTGGTCTCAAACTCCTGGGCTCAAGCGATCCACCCGCCCTTGGCCTCCCAAAGTGTTGGAATTACAGATGTGAGCCACCATGCCCAGCCTACTTTTATTCTTGAAAGATAGTTTCTGGCTTTGTTCAGGGTTAAAAAAATAGATAGATAGATAGATAGATAGATAGATAGATAGATAGATAGATAGATAAATAGATAGATTCACTAAGTAAAAAATTCAGATATAAGTTTCTAGGATGACAATTATTTTCTCTCAACATTGTTGGTATTGAGAAGTTAGCTTTCATTTTAATCATTCCACAATTTCTTGTGTTTATTTATTTATTTATTTATTTTTGAGACAGAGTCTTGCTCTGTCACCCAGGCTGGAGTGCAGTAGTGCAATCTCGGCTCACTGCAACTTCCACCTCCTGAGTTCATGCAGTTATCCTGCCTCAGCCTCTAGAGTAGCTGGGATTACAGGCATGTACCACCATGCCCGGCTAATTTTTTTGTATTTTTAGTAGAGATGGTGTTTCACCGTGTTGCCAGGCTGGTCTCAAACTCCTGGGCTCAAGTGATCCACCTGCCTTGGCCTCCCAAAGTGCTGGGATTAAAGGCGTGAGACCACGCCTAGCAATTTCTTGTGCTTAGATGTGTATTTCTTTTATTTGGTTGGAATTTCTTAGACTTCCTGAAGTTAAGATTTCATGTTGAAACATCAATTCTGGAAAATTCTCATATATTATCTCTTCAATATTATGTCTTTCCTGCTGTCCTACTTTTATTTATTTACTCTTTAAAAAAATTTTTTTTTTCGGCTGGTTGTGGTGGCTCATGTCTGTAATCCCAGCACTTTGGGAGGCTGAGTTGGGCGGATCACCTGAGGTCGGGAGTTCGAGACCAGCCTGACCGACATGGAGAAACCCCATCTCTACTAAATATACAAAATTAGCTGGGTGTGGTAGCACATCCCTGTAATCCTAGCTACTAGGGAGGCTGAGGCAGGAAAATCACTTGAACCTGGGAGGCGGAGGTTGTGATGAGCTGAGATGACGCCATTGCACTCCAGCCTGGACAACAAGAATGAAACTCCATCTCAAAACGAAAAAATTCTTTTTTAATTATTTTTTTAGAGACAGGGTCTTGCCCTGTTACCCAGGCTGGAGTATAGTGGTACAATCATAGCTCACTGCAGCCTCAAACTCCTGAGCTCAAGTGATTCCTCCTGCTGCAGCCTCCAACTAGCTGGAACTACAGGCACGTGCCACCATGCCCAGCTAATTTTTTAATTTTAATTTTATTATTATTATTTTTTTAGAGATGGGGTCTTGCTGTGTTGCCCAGGCTGGTCTCAAACTCCTGGGCTCAAGCTGTCCTCTCGCCTCAGCCTCCCACATAAGCTGGGACGACAGGTGCATGCCACCATAATTCTCTCTTTCTGTACTCTGGTTAGTTGTATGTCAGACCTTTTTACTCTATCCTTCATGTATCTTCACTGCCTCTTGCATTTTACATGTTTACTTTTCTCTTCCTATGCTGTGTTCTGGATTATTTTTTTCAGATCTCTTATCTAGTTACTGATTTTCCTTTTAAGCTGCGTCGAATCTGATGTTTAGTCTATTCACCAAGTTTTAAATTTCACTTTTTAAGTTTTTTTTCTAGACATTCTATTTGGTTATTTTTTCATATCTTCTTGGTCATTTTTTTCAGTCTTTTTTCCCTAATTTGTATTTTCAGTCCCTTCTTTCAAACATGTGAAACATACTTGTGTCCTGTCTAGTAATTGCAATAACTGTTAATTAATGTTTTGGGGTCTGGTTCTGTAATTTGTTGTTTCTGTTGGCTCTTACTCATGGGCTTGTTTCCCTGTGGTTTTGTGATTCTTGACTATGAGCTCATGTTCTTTGGAAATTTTCCTTTTTTTTTGTTTTTTCTTTTCATATTTTCTTTTTTTCCCCCAGAGACCTTTGTTCTGAGGAAGTTTTTCTGTGGGAATCTTTTTAGGCCTGAGGCAAAGGAGTTTTTCCTCAGAGGATTTGTTTGTGCTTCTGTCAGGAAGCTGGAGGACTAGCATCCCAGGACCACCTTATAGTAAATTTTCTGTGTAAAGTTTTTTGACCCACAGTCAGGCTTGTGGTTATTACTTCTCAGAGGAGACTTTTTTCCTACCCTGTATCAAGGTTGAGATAAGCATATTTCCTTGATAATTTCCTTCTATAGAGTTTATTTTGTTTTGTCCCCTCTCCACATCCCTCCAGTTTCTCTTTTTCTCCCTTCCTCCCCATCTCTTCCTTCTTTTTGCCTTTTCCCCCTTAAGCTGAGGTCACTATAGCCCAGAGATAGGCATTTTTTTTTTTCTTTTTAGAGATGGACTATCACTATGTTGCTCAGGCGGATCTTGAGCTCCTGAGCTCAAGGGATCCTCCTGTCTCAGCCTCCTGAATAGCTGGGACCACAGGCACAGTACACCATGTCTGACTTGTTGTTAAGGACTGTATACTAGGCTTTGCAGACCATGCAGTCTCTGTCACAATTACCTAACTTTGCAATTGTAGTGCAAAAGCAGCCATATATAAACAAACGAGCATGACTGTGCTCAAATAAAACTTTATGTATGGATAGTGAAATGTGAATTTCATATAATTTTCACATGTCACAAAACATTATTGTTTTTAACCATTAAAAATGTAAAGGCTGGATGCAGTGGCTCATGCTTATAATCCCACCACTTTGGGAGGCTGAGGCAGGACGATTGGTTGAGACCAACCAGGGCAACATAGCAAGACCCTGTCTCTTTAAAAAAAAAAAAAAAAAAGCCTAAAAGGTAAAGGCTGGGTGCAGTGGCTCACACCTGTAATCCCAGCACTTTGGGAGGCCTAGGCGGGCGGATCACCTGAGGTCAGGAGTTTGAGACCAGTCTGGCCAACATGGTGAAACTCCATCTCTACTAAGAATACAAAAATATTAGTCGGGTGTGGTGGCACATACCTGTAGTCCCAGCTACTTGGGAGGCTGAGGCAGGACAATCGCTTGAACCTGAGAGGTGGAGGTTGCAGTGATCCGAGATTGCACCATTGCACTCCAGCCTGGGCGAGACTCTTGTCTCAAAAAAAAAAAAAGTAAAAACCACTGTTAGCTCACAGCCACAGAGCAACAGGTGGTGAGCCAGATTTGGCCCACATACTATAATTTGTTAACCCCAGTCCAGATTTTTGCTTGTTTGCTTGTTTTGTTTAGAGACAAGACCTTGCTCTGGTCACCCAGGCTAGAGTATACTGGCACAATCATAGCTCACTGCAGCCTCAAACTTCCAGGCTCAAGTGATACTCCTGCCTCAGCCTCCTGAGTAGCTAGAACTACAGGCATCTGCCTGGCCTTTCTTTCTTTCTTTTCTTTTTTTTTTTTATGAGACAAGGTCTTGCTCTGTCACTCAGGCTAGAGTGCAGTGGTACAATCATGGCTCACTACAGCCTCGACCTCATGGGCTCAAGTGATCCTCTCCAGCCTCCTGAGTAGCTGGGACCACAGGCATGAACCACCATGCCTGGCTAATTTTTGTATTTTTTTTTTTTTTTAATAGGTTATGTCATGTTACCCAGGCTGATCTTGAACTCCTGGGCTCAGGTAATCTGCCCACCTTGGCCTCCCAAAGTGCTGGGGATTATAGGCGTGAGCTACCACGCCCAGCCACCTGCCTTATTTTTATTTTTATTTATTTATTTTTTCAACCATCAATGGCATTTTATTTTGGAAGTTTCTATGTATTACATAGGTATTAACTTCCTTCCTCTCCTACTCCTCCCCACAAAATCCAGAAAGTTATTTTTATACATAAACAACTGAACATATAAAAATCTCGGACCTAATTTCTCTAAAGTCTTGGGTTAAAAGAACTTGAGTGGCACTTCTCCTTTCTGAGAGGACTGCTTCTTGAGGATTCATGGTCTGTCCTTTGCTCACTATAGATTTCTCCTCTTCTCTGAAAAAAAGATGGTCAATGCTTCTGCTTCCTTTTAATAAATTTCTTGATTATTATACATTATTATTCCCCACTTGACACCTTCTTAGAAACTTGATTGTTGGATGCATTTTTCATTTGGCAAAAATTCAGTGTGGCTTTGCGTGGGATGTCTGAAGTGTCAGAAACAGCAGTGTTGATGTTCTGGTTTTGAGAGGGAAAATATATATAGAGATGCATACATTCCCTAGAATAACAAATGTATGACTGAAATAGGGTGTGCATAGAGTTAAAAGGGCTGATAGACACTACTTGGTTTGGAATTCTGTGGCTGTCAACAATCAAGGACTGCAGTGTAGGCCAGAATACAAATCTCCTTAGGAAGACGTTTGGTTAGGCAAAACCACTGAGAAATGACAGTGTCTGCTACATTGTTCGAAGTATATCAGAGCAGACATGCACAAGAAGCAGCATTATGAGTCATATGTAGTAAGTAGTCACCTATCGATAAACAGGGGCATTTGTACAAATGCTCTGGCAACCTAGGCACTGGGGGAAGAGAAAAGAAGCATCCTATTAAAATATACTTCCATCTCTAACTCACCCAAGACCCCAGGCCTCCTAAGCTTCATGATTTGCAAAGCCAAAATGAAATTTAGCATTACATGTCATTCTATGTCATCTGGAAGCTGGTCCACTGGGGCCATCTCAGAAGAGCTGCTCAAGAGGGTAGCAAGTCTACCCAGAAGGGTATGCCTTAATGATCTTCACATCATCCACAGGGCAGTCCTGGGAGTTTGTTTGTCGAGCCACTGGGTGGGGGCGAGGGTCACAAAGAACTGGCTACCATGGTGTCTGGCCCCGCATTGGCCATTGCGAGAATTCCAGCCCCCGTGAATTTCAAATCTGGATGAAGTTCATCTTCAGACTGTTTGCCATAGATAGATGCACACCTCGACCTGTCCCTGTTGGGTCACCTCCTTGGATCATGAAGTCTGATAATTTCTGTGGAATTTTCTACTGTTGTAGTAACCTCGACGAGCCAACTCAGCAAAGTTCTTACAGGTCTTTGGAGCATGCTTCCAGTACAGCTCCAGCACAATGATTCCCATGCTGGTCTCCAAGTAAACATTGGGTGGCTACCAGGAATCTGGGGGAATTGCCGCCATAACGAAGCCGGCAGCGGAATGCTTCTCTAGCAATTGCCTTTATTTTTATTTTAAATTCTAAATTACATTTGCATTGGGTGAAAGATAGTGGATTTACTTTTTTTTTTTTTTGGAGATAGAGTCTTGCTCTGTTGCCTAGGCAGTGGTGCTATTTCAGCTCCGCCTCCTGGGTTCAACCAATTCTCATGCTTCAGCCTTCCAAGTAGCTGGGATTACAGGCATGTGCCACTACACCTGGCTAATTTTTGTATTTTTAGTAGAGACTAGGTTTCACCACATCAGCCAGGCTGGTCTTGAACTCCTGACCTTAAGACAAGGTCTTGCTGTCGCCCAGGCTGGAGTGCAGTGGTACAACTCTGGCTTACTGCAGCTTCAAACTCCTGGGTTTAAGCAATCCTTCTGCCTCAGCCTCCAGACTAGCTAGAACTACAGGCATGCACCATCATGCCTGGCTAATTTTTTTTTTTTTTTTTGTAGAGATGTGATCTCGCTTTGTTGCCTAGGCTGGTCTCGAACTCCTAGCTTCGAGCAATCCTCCTGCCCCAGCCTCCCAAAGTGTTGGGATTATAGGTGTGAGCCACCACACCTGGCTTATACCACAAGTCTTGCTTTGCTTTTGGCTTCTGTGGAATTTTTATTATTTTCCTGCTGGTTCTGTGACATTAAAATACATATTTAATATTTTATCCAGCACTTTTTGCTATTTCATAGCTGGAGGGTTCAGAGATCTTGTTTATCAAGTATCTGGAAATGGAAGTTGACTTGTGCTTTATGTGTATTTATAATTTGATTGTTATTATGAGGCAGGCTTGTTGGCAAGATGATAACCAGAAGTTTGCTTATTTTTGGAATTATGTGCCTAGTCTATAGTCGGTGCTTAAAAGTATTTGCTGAATGAACACTATCCAGAAGGCAGTTCCCTAGCAGGAATCAGATGTATACCATGTACTGAAAACTCTGTAAATAAAAGATGCTATGAAACTTCTGAATGGTAAACCAGCTACCTACGTGGCCTTGGTTTCCCTAAAAGGATTGACTATAGTGGCCATATTTGGGTCATGAAAGGGCCTTTTCTCTCTTTTCCTTTTCTCTCATTCAGCTAATCCTCCTGACTTCTGATTGTCCCACTTTACTGTTTCTCTATGATTGAGCAGGGTAACTGCTCTCTTACAACTCTCGACAGCCTGTTAGTTTTAACAGTGACTGCCTTCTCCTGGAATCCTAGCAATTAGAAACACTCTTGGGAGGCCGGGCATGGTGGCTCACACCTGTAATCCCAGCACTTTGGGAGGCCTGGGTGTGTGGATTGCCTGAGGTCAGGAGTTCAAGACCAGTCTGGCCAACATGGTGACACCCTGTCTCTACTAAAAATACAAAAAAATTACCAGGTGTGGTGGTGTGCACCTGTAATCCCAGCTACTTGGGAGGCTGAGGCAGGGGAATTGCTTGAACCAGGGAGGTGGAGGTTGCAGTGAGCCGAGATCACACCACTGCACTCCAGCCTGGGCAAGAGTGAGACTCTGTCTCAAAGAAAAAAAAAAAAGAGAAACACTCTTAGCAGTTGTATTCTTTATTCTTCCATCTACTGCCTGTCTCCCCTTTAAGAGTAATGATATTGGACACTTATTAAGCACTTCTCCATGCTAAGCACCATGCTGAATGCTTTATTCAGACAATAAAGGTGAATAAATGCATAGAGAAGTCACTCAGGTCTGGGCACAGTACCTCACACCTGTAATCCCAACAATTTGGGAGGCCAAGGCGGAAGGATCTCTAAAGGCCAGGAGTTTGAGACCAGCCTGGGCAACATAGCAAGATCCTCATCTCTCAATAAATAAAATATAAAAAGAGAAGTCAGGGTTACATGGCTAATAAGGGGTAGATAAGGGATTCAGGGCCCAAACTCCAAACGATTTCTGCTTTGTCCACCTCTGTAATGTCCCTTCCGAATGGTTGCTTAGCTGCTGTTGTATTCCATCACTTGGCTGCCCATTTATTTTAGATAGATGTAGTTATTAGGAAATTCATGTTGAACCAAAATCTATTACCAGGAACAAATGAGCCTTAGATTTGCTTGAAATACCCCACCAACGTGGTTGCTTTCCTCTAGGCATGTTACAATTTACTCATGTCCCAGTGTGAAGGTGGCACTTTGAACTGGGGAGAATATTCCGTTCATGGTCATACCAGCAATGCTGGACTGTTACTTCCTACACATCACAGAATTAGCTCTTCTTGTAGCTATAACACACTTCTAACTCACATAGAGCAAATAGACCAGTTTTTTTAACACTTGCAACTGCTATTAACATTCATCTTTTTTATGTTTTTACAGTTGGCTTTGGCTTTTTGTAGTCACATACTTTGCCACTGAGCTATACCCTCTGTCTTTGGCTTTTTGAACCAGAGGGTAAAATGATTTGTCATTCATGACTGTCCTGTAACTGTGACATTACACATTGCTGGGTTTTATAAGGAAGAACAAAGGAAGACCTCTTTTTTTCTTTTTATTATTATTCTTTTGAGACACGGTCTCACTCTGTTGCCTGGGCTGGAGTGTAGTGGCGTGATCAGGGCTTACTGCAGCCTCACCCTCAAGGCCCCCCTGGCCTCAAGTGATCCTCCTACCTCAGCCTCCTAAGTAGCTGGGACCACAGGAATGAACCACCACACCCGACTAATTTTTGTATTTTTTTGTAGATAAGGGGTTTCATCATGTTGCCTAGGCTGGTCTCAAACTCTTGGGCTCAAGTGATCATCCTACCTCGGCCTCGGAAAGTGATGGGATAATATGCATGAACTACCATGTCCAGCCAGACCACTGTCAATTGTATGGTCTGGGAAGGCTTCACCAAGGAAGTGTCAGTTTAGCTGTGAGGAATGAGGGAGTGGGGATGGAGAAGGGCTTTCCAGGTAGAAGGAAACATGAGTAAAGGCTTTGAGGCATGAATGTGTTGGCAGGGCGCACTGGCTCACAACTGTAATCCTAGCATTTTGGGAGGCCGAGGCACGCAGATCAGTTGAGGTTAGGAGTTCAAAACCAGCCTGGCCAACATGGTGAAACCCTGTCTCTACTAAAAATACAAAAAAATTATCTGGGAATGGTGGCGGGCACCTGTAATCCCAGCTACTTGGGAGGCTGAAGCAGGAGAATCACTTGAACCTGGGAGGCAGAGGTTGCAGTGAACCAAGATCACACCGCTGCACTCCAGCCTGGGCAACAGAGCTAGAGTTCATCTTAAAAAAAAAAAAAGAAAGTGGGCCAGGTGCGGTGGCTCACGCCTGTAATCCTAGCACTTTGGGAGATCGAAGCGGGCAGATCACGAGGTCAGGAGTTCAAGACCAGCCTGACCAACATGGTGAAACCCTGTCGCTACTAAAAATACAAAAAATTAGCCAGATGTGGTGGCAGGCACCTGTAGTCCCAGCTACTCAGGAGGCTGAGGCAGGAGAATGGTGTGAACCCGGGAGGCGGAGCTTGCAGTGAGCTGAGATTGCGCCACTGCACTCCAGCCTGGGCGACAGAGCACGACTCCGTCTCAAAAAAAAAAAAAAAGAAAAGAAACTGTTTAGTGTGCTCAGGGGCCTACAAGGAGGCAAGTGTGCGTAGCCAAGGTGTAGTGAATGAGGGGGAAAGCTGCACAGGATGACACTTGGAAGGCTGAAACACTAGAGGCATTCCCATTACATGAATAAGCAATGACAAATTTACAAGCATTTTAAAGGAAAAGTTCAGGGAATACTAATGTGATGATGATGCTGGCTGTTGTGTATTGCCCGCTTTCTGTGTGCTAAGCACATTTAAAGTGATTCACATGACTTATCTCCATCCTCAGTACAACCTGAGAAGAATGACACTGTTGTTATCCACATTTTAATAGATGAAGAAACTGAGGCACAGAGATGTTTAGAAATTGAGATCATGCTAGTAGTGGTAGATTAAAGATTTTCGCCAGGCACGGTGGCTCAAGCCTGTAGTCCCAGCACTTTGGGAGGCCAAGGCAGGCAGATCACCTGACCAACATGGAGAAACCCTCTCTCTACTAAAAATACAAAATTAGCCGGACGTGGTGGCGCATGCCTGTAATCCCAGCTACTTGGGAGGCTGAGGCAGGAGATTCGCTTGAACCCAGGATGTGGGGGTTGCAGTGAGCTGAGATTGTGCCATTGCACTCCGGCCTGGGCAACAAGAGCGAAATTCTGTCTCAAAAAAAAAAAAAAAAAGATTTTCACCCAGGCAGCCCAACTCCAGAGCCCTTTACCTCTATCCTGGGCACCTAATAGAGGGTCCTGAACTAGTCAGAGAGCTTGGGAAAGCTTTGGTGGCTGGAGGACCTCTAAGATAAGCAACAGCCCTCTCCTAATGCTCTTATATAATACAGGGAGACATCCTCACTGGGCCAGGCCTGATTCTTCAGGGCCTAACTCTGCAACCCTGAGTAAAGGAGAGCAGGCAGCAGACAGCCAGAATTGGCTAGCTCAGTTCGTTGTTACAACTGTCAACCACGATGTGGCTGCTTTAAAGATAACAAATACGGAGCTGTGTGTGGTGGCGTGCCCCTGTAGTCTTAGCTACTCAGGAGGCTGAGGCAGGAGGATCACTTGAGCCCAGGAGTTCAAGTCCAGCCTAGGCAACATAGTGAGACCCCATCTCTAAAAACAAAAATGCCTAGGCTAGGCGCGGTGGCTCACGCCAGTAATCCCAGCGTGCCCCTGTAGTCTTAGCTACTCAGGAGGCCGAGGCAGGCAGATCACTTGAGGTCAGGAGTTCATGACCAGCCTGGCAACATGGCGAAACCCCATCTTTACTAAAAATACAAAAATTAGCTGGGCATGGTGGGGGGCACTTGTAGTCCCAGCTACTGAGGAGACTGAGATAGGAGAATCACTTGAACCTGAGAGGCGGAGGTTGCAGTGAGCAGAGATGGTGCCACTGCAATCCAGCCTGGGTGACAGGGCAAGACTCCATCTCCAAAAAAAATAAAAAAATAGAAATACATTTTAAAACCCAGATACCTGTAGCATATATAAGGGACAATTGTAGTTTAGAAGGTACTTCCACATGTATTACATCATTTGATTTTTTAAAATTACTCTCATATGGTTGTCATAAAATTTGTTAAGATAGATAAGGCAGGGATTATTAGTCTCGGTTTGCAGATGAGGAAACAGGCTTAGAGAGGTACCAAGGTCACCCAGCTAGTGAGTAGTAGAAAGACTTTGTTTTTCCAATCCAGTTCTCCTGCCTCCTCTCCTCACCCATTTGGTTCTTACGGTGTTTCCTTCATGTGACCAGGAGAAGGAGCGCTCCTGGCACCAGCAGGAGCTGGCAAAGGCTCTGGAGAGCTTAGAGAGGGAAAAAATGGAGCTGGAAATGAGGCTAAAGGAGCAGCAGACAGAAATGGAGGCCATCCAGGCCCAGAGGGAAGAAGAACGAACCCAGGCAGAGAGTGCCCTGTGCCAGGTGAGAAGCTAGGAGGATTGAAGCTGCCCGTCCAATCAGTGATCTCCTTACCTTTGACCACCTCCTTTTCCACTCCCAAGAGTAGTGCTGCAGAGGGGCTTCCAGAAGAGAGCGTAGCTACCCACTCTGCTACCAGTGATCAGGGTGGTCCACACCGTTAGCCACAGTTCCGGCAGTATTTCATACTTCCTGAGGGAGGGCTGATATGTACCACATCCTGTCAGCTTGCAAACCAGTGGTAATCTTTGCACTTCCTTGTTCTGAACCCATGGGTTGAGACCTTCCTTTGTCCTCAGCCCCTTCTCATTTGCTAGAAGAGCCCTAGAGCAGCTGGGATGTGCTCGTGGCCTCACTGGTGAGCATGGTAACCCTGAGCCCACAAGCCCTTACCCTCCTACCCCTCCACAGATGCGGCTGGAAACAGAGAAGGAGAGAGTATCCCTCCTGGAGACACTGCTGCAGACCCAGAAGGAGCTAGCAGATGCCAGCCAACAACTGGAACGGCTGAGGCAGGACATGAAAGTCCAGAAGTTAAAGGAGCAGGTATGGAGGGTGGACTCGGGAGTAGGGGAGAAAGGGGCACTCATTTACCCATTCAACCACAAAGAGTTCTTGGGCACTTCTTATGTGCCAGGCCCTGTGCTAAGTGCTGACACATGACAAGTACATAAAGGTATGGCACAGGCCGGGTGGGGTAGATCACACCTGTAATCCCAGCACTTTGGCAGTCCAAGGCGGGTGGATCACCTAAGGTCTGGAGACCAGCCTGGGCAACATGGTGAAACCTCATCTCTACTGAAAATACAAAAATTAGCCTGGTATGGTGGCAGGCACCTGTAATCCCAGCACATTGGGAGGCCGAGGCAGGCAGATCAATTAAGGTTGGGAGTTCGAGACCAGCCTGGCCAACCTGGTGAAACCCCATCTCTACAAAAATACAAAAATTAGCTGGGCATGGTGGCATTTGCCTATAATCCCAGCTGCTTGGAAGGCTGAGGCAGGAGAATTGCTTGAACCCAGGAGGTGGAGGTTGCAGTGAGCCAAGGTCACACCACTGCACTCCAGCCTGGGTGACAGAGCAAGACTCAAAAAAGAAAAAAAAAAAAAGGTGTGGCACAGCAGTCAGTATGACAGACATTGCCCCTGCCCTCAAGGAACATACATTCCTGTGGCAGAGATGGATGACAAATGAGCAGACACAAAGCAAATGAGATTATTACAGTTTGTAATAAGTGCTGTAAAGGAAATAGAGTGATACAACTGAGAGTGATTCAAAGGAGGTCACTTTGCACTTAGTGGTCAGGGAAGGCCTCACTGAGAAAGTAACATCTGAGCTGAGACTTGAAGGTTAAAAACAAACCAGCTCTGGCTGGGCGCAGTGGCTCACGCCTGTAATCCCAGCACTTTGGGAGGCCGAGGCGGGCAGATCTTGAGGTCAGGAGATCGAGACCATCCTGACTAACACAGTGAAACCCCTTCTCTACTAAAAATAAAAAAAAATTAGCCGGGCGTGTTGGCGGTCCCCTGTAGTCCCAGCTACTCGGGAGGCTGAGGCAGGAGAATGGCGTGAACCTGGGAGGTGGAGATTGCAGTGAGCCGAGATCACGCCACTGCACTCCAGCCTGGGTGACAGAGCGAGACTCAAAAAAATATATATGTATGTATGTGTATATATAGGTATATATGTGTATATATGTGTGTATATATAGGTATATATGTGTATATATATGTGTGTATATGTATATGTGTGTGTTTGTGTATGCATTTTGATATTCTGGCCTTAATTTAATGCCATCCAATTGCAAGTGTAATCTCCTTATAGCCTAGAGCATACTAGTATTTGTAGATATAATTAATAATATGTTGAAGCAAACAAAAGATCTCTGATCTCTCATTGCTGCCTGTGAAATATNAAAAAAAAACAGCTCCATGATACAACATAGGTGAACCTTGAAAATATCAGGTTAAGTGGAAGAGCCCATCACAAGAGGCCATATGTTATATATGATATGATTCCATTTATATGAAGCACCAAGAATAGGCAACTCTATAGAGGCAGAAAGCAGATTTACGGTGGGGAGTGGGGTGGGGAATGGGGAGTGACAGTGAATGGGCATGGTTTTTATTTTGGGATTGATGGAAATGTTCTAAACTTGATTGCAGTGATAGTTGCACAACTCTGAATATCCTAAAACCTACTACATTGTATATGTTAAATGAGTGAATTGTATGGTATATGAATTATATCTCAAGCCATGTAAAAGAAATGCCTGGCATGGGAAGAACACTTTAGGCAGAGGAAACACCTGTCACAAGGGCCCTGTGACACAGAAGAGGGCTTGGGAGGTTCAAGGACAAAAAGGAGATAGTGTGGCTCCAGCTTGATAAACTCAGGGGCGAGTGGAGTGGTAGCCAGAAACCCTTTGTCAGCCATTGTAGGAGCTTGGATTTTGTTCTAAGGGCAGTGGGAAACTGTTGGGTGGTATGTATGTATGTATTTATGTATTTGGGACTGAGTCTTGCTCTGTCACCCAGGCTAGAGTACGGTGGCACCATCTCAGCTCACTACAACCTCCGCCTCCCAGGTTCAAGCAATTCTTGTGCCTCAGCCTCCCAAGTAGCTGGGATTACAGATGCCCGCCACCATGCCTGGCTAATTTTTGTATTTTTAGTGAAGAAAGGGTTTCACCATGTTGGCCAGGCTGGTCTCAAACTCCTGACCTCAAGTGATCCACCCACCTCGGTTTCCCAAAGTGTTGGGATTACAGGTGTGAGCCACCGCGCCTGGCCAGTTGGGTGGTATTTAAAAAGCAGGGGTGGGATATGATTTATTTGTATATACATATATACATGCATATACATATATGTGTACGTATTTTTAAATACTTTAGCTGCTGAGTAGAGAATAGTGTGTGTGTGTTTTTAGGGGATCATGACATCAAGTGGAAGTAGGGATACAGTTAGAAGACTGTTGCCATGGTCTGGGTGAGAGACTATTACCAACTCGTGGATCCTGACCAAGAAACCTGGGTGAGCCAGTGCACTTTGTTAGGGAGGAGAGGGACTAGGAAGTGAGATGGTGAGGTGGAAACAATGTGGATTGCTGCTCCTGCCTCAGCTTTTGCCACCCCACCAGAAAAAAACAGTATTTATACAACACAGATTTCCTTTACTCACTGATGTCTTATCCCTCTTCAGGAGACCACTGGAATGCTACAGACCCAGCTCCAGGAGGCTCAGCGGGAGCTGAAGGAGGCAACCCGGCAGCACAGAGATGACCTTGCTGCCCTCCAAGAAGAGAGCAGCTCCCTGCTGCAGGATAAGATGGACCTGCAGAAGCAGGTCCCCTCCTCCTCCCCACCCAGTCCCATGGTCCTTCCCCAACACAGCCAGGCCTTCCCACTTCCTTCTGCAGGACAGGGAGAACCTTGGCCCTGCTGCCCGGTTTGGGAAGGTAGATGGGTGGGCCACAGTACTGAGTGGAAAATTAGAGGGTGCTCAGAGTTGAGCGTGTGCCTCTCAGAGCCCTGGGAGAGTGAGTGACCTCTTTCTCTGTAATGGTCGCAGAGCTTGTATTTTCCCTGGCTGTCTTAGTTTCAATTGTTCTTTCCGTCCTTGCCATAAATCTAATATCTTTACATACTAGGTTGCTTCTCAGAATCCTATATCAAATGATGTTCTGACTTTTCATTTTTGAAAAAGCAATCACAATTCATGTTTTGACTTTGGGAGTAGTTATAGTCAGCCTTTTTTTCCTTATTTTTGGTGGGGGAGACAGGGTCTCACTATGTCACCCAGGCTGAAGTGCAAATCACAGCTCACTGCAGTCTTGACTTCCCAAGCTCAAGCAATTCTCCCACCTCAGCCCCCTGAGTAGCTGGGACTACAGATGCGTGCCATCACACCTGGCTAATTTTTAAATTTTTATAGAGACAGGGTCTCACTATGTTGCCCAGGCTGATCTCAAACTCCTGGTCTCAAGCAGTCTGCCCGCCTGGGCCTCCCAAAGTGTTGAGATTACAGGTGTGATTCACTGCACCTGGCCCAGCAAAGATTTTTATTTGTGCCTGCCTCTATGCAGCATATGTGAGGCTGGGAGGCAGATGACCATGCCGAATTGTATTGAGGAAGGGGGTGGTTAAGAACAATGTGTAGGGATTGGTGGAACTGCCAGAGCATTGGAAATGGCCACTGACTATGGTAAACCTCGAAGGACCCTGAAGCCCTAGGTGAGGAGCATCTTCCCACCGGCCCCCCCCCCATCTTGGTCTTCATGCCCTTAACTTTCCAGGTGGAGGACTTGAAGTCTCAGCTGGTGGCCCAGGATGACTCCCAGAGGCTGGTGGAGCAAGAGGTTCAGGAGAAGCTGAGAGAGACCCAGGAGTATAACCGAATTCAGAAGGAACTGGAGAGAGAGAAGGCCAGGTAGGCTAGATAGGCCATAGACGTGGCTTTTGTCTGTCTGGCTGCCATGGTCACTGTGATATTGAGAGTTGTTTGCTCAGGCCACCTTGCCTTCTATGTCTACAACTCTGGGATGTACATGTAGCCATGTGGAGAGGACATGGTTCCTGTCTTAAAAGGTTCCTTCATTTATTTAGTAAATATTTCAAGAACACCCATTATGCACCAGGCACTGTGCCTGGGGATACAGTGATACCCTGCCCCGACAGAATTTATAGTTTTGTGGGAAAGACATTAATCAAATAATAACTCAAATTATTACAGATTATGACACATGGAGGAAACAGGGTGAGAGAGAAGAGACCTACTTTAGAACCGTTGTTAGGGAAGGCCTTTCTCAGGAAGTTGGATTTAAACTGAGCACTCATCATGAAGTGGAGCTACCCATGTAAGAGGGTAGGGGGGAGTTCTATTCTGTAAAAGGAGAAATCATGTGCAAAGGCCATGAGGCAGATAAAAGTTTACAGTGTTTGGTGGAACTGAAAGAGTGGTCGGAGCCTGATTGGATTGTGATTGGAGCTTGGTGAATGAGGAGAGTGGCATGAGCTGGGCAGGTCCACAGCATTCAGGATTTGGTAGGTCACAGCAAGGAGTTCGTAGTTTGAGTTTCATAGGAAACCTCTGGAGAATTTTAAGCAGGGAAATTGATATAATCCAACTTAATGATGTATTTGAAGGGATTATAATGACATGAGACATCAGGAGTGACAGAAGACCATTCAGAGTAAAGAGCAGCTTGTATTCTTAGTGCTGCGGGAATTTGAGAAGGGGATGGGCTGGATGCGGTGTCCCACGACTGTAATCCCAGCACTTTGGGAGGCTAAGGCGGGCAGATCTCTTGAGGTCAGGAATTCAAGACCAGCCTGGCCAAC
The DNA here is from genome assembly GCF_001698545.2 of Rhinopithecus bieti. Classification (NCBI taxonomy): domain Eukaryota; kingdom Metazoa; phylum Chordata; class Mammalia; order Primates; family Cercopithecidae; genus Rhinopithecus; species Rhinopithecus bieti. The sequence continues at coordinate 660,138 of NW_016808366.1, forward strand.
ATGTCTACTAAAAATACCAAAAAAATTAGCTGGGCGTGGTGGTGGGTGCCTGTAATACCAGCTACTTGGAAGGCTGAGGCAGGAGAATTGCTTGAACCAGGAGGCGGAGGTTGCAGTGAGCTGAGATCACGCCACTGCACTCCCGCCTCAGTGACAGAACGAGACTCCGTCTCAAAACAAAACAAAACAAAACAAAAACACTGAGTTTGAGAAGGGACAAATCATTCTGGTGATGAAACTAGAGGCAGGAAGACAAGTTAGGCTGGTACAGTCGTCCTGATGATCCTAAAGCTAAACCAAGGTAGGGTAGTGGGGAAGAGGAGGAGAAAAAAGGAGAAGAGGTTTAAAGGATGTTAAGGGAGTTAGAAGCAATTGTATATAATCATAGATTGCATATAGGTAGGTTGAAGGGAGAACCCTGGAGTGGTCAAGGTTCTATGTTGGGACACTGTGTGGATGGAAGTGCCATTCACTGAGCTAGGGAACGTAGTAGGAGATGATTGGGTGAGCAGGGGAGGAGAGGAGAGGGACGGGGAAGATTTGGACATGTTGAACGTGAGGTACTAATATAAGGTATATGTGAAATTTGCCAGAGAAGAATAACTGTAAGGTTGAATAGCTGGGTGTGGTGGCCCATGCCTGCAATCCCAGCTACTCGGGAGGCTGAGGCACGAGAATCACTTGAACGCAGGAGGCAGAGGCTGCAGTGAGCTGAGATCGTGTCACTGCACCCCAGCCTGGGTAACAGAGCAAGACTCTGTCTCAAAAACAACAACAACAACAACAGCAACAACAACAACAACAAAAACCTGTGAGGTTGAAATGGGGCATCATCTGCAGGAAGTACCTAGGAGCACTTATTATAGTAAGTGCTCAGTAAATGATAGCTCTTATTGTTACATCATAAACATTATCATTACTATTTCTATTTTGATTATTAATGCTATCTTTAGAATACTCCGATGAGAAGGTAATTTTTCATTCCCTAAGAGAATGGCCCAGCACTCTGACCCCTCTCTTTTTAGTCTGACTCTGTCACTGATGGAAAAGGAACAGAGACTCCTTGTTCTACAAGAAGCTGACTCTATTCGACAACAAGAGCTGAGCGCCCTGCGCCAGGACATGCAGGAGGCCCAGGGAGAACAGAAAGAGCTCAGTGCCCAGGTACTTCCCACTCTGGTTATGAGCCCTGCGTCCCTGGCAGAAGCCTGATCCTGAAGCGGTGGATTGATTGCTCTGAGTCCACTCATGGAGAGGACCCATCTATTTTTCCTGATTACAGGATAGGCTGGTGCCTCAGTACCCCTACAGGAGGGGGAAGCCAGGACTAGAGAAGGCGGGGGCTTGGGAACCTGACCCAGAGATGGGCATGGCTCCGATGGGAAACCTGATAGCCCAGAGCAAAGTGCACACAAGGGTGGAGCCCACACAGGCCTGATTCCAACACAGCCACTTCCAACTGTGCTGGGTCTGGTTGGCAAGATGTAGCAGGGAGAATGAGCAACCAGAAATACTCCAGATCACGCAGGCAGCAGCAAGACTTCCAGGGACTCAGTCTGCCCACATCAGAACCCCAGATGTTGTATACAGAGGAAAGATGGATCTAGGAGGGAAAGAAGAGCCAGATGGTGGATTGCAGGGGTTAAGGGCACACAGGTTTGGCCGTTCAACAGTCTTGAGTTTGAACGTAAGCTGTACCACTTTCTAATTGTGTGAACGTCAGCTTCTTCATCGATAAAACAAGGGTGATAATTCTTGTTCCTAATTCCTATAACCATTATAGGAGTATATAAAGTGTCAGGAACACAATAAGCATTCAGTACATGGTAGCAATATTATTGTGACTGGTCTTACTAGGCGCAGCGTCGGGGTTTCATGGCAGAGTTCTGATCATAGCAGGGAGCCAGCAAGCCAGGGAGCCAGGGCTGAAACCCATTAGCATAGCAGCTTGGGCCCAGGTGTTCAGTACTCGGCAGGCGGCCAGGTGTTAAATCTAGGGTAACACTCATTTCAGAGCCCCTCTACCTACCTGAGAGCTGAGCTGAAATCCTCCCAGCCCTGATCAGGGTTTGTAAAAGGATTGAGTGGGGTCTGGCCTGGGACGGCCTGAAGAGAGGATATCCACTTCCCGCTTATAGTATGTACAATTCCTCCTTGGCAGATGGAATTTCTAAGGCAAGAGGTGAAGGAAAAGGAGGCTGACTTTCTGGCCCAGGAAACACAGCTGCTGGAGGAGCTGGGGGCCTCTCGTATCACGGAGCAGCAGCTGCGAGCTTCCTTGTGGGCCCAGGAAGCCAAGGCAGCCCAACTACAGCTGCGACTGCGCAGCACAGAGAGCCAGCTAGAAGCATTGGCCACAGAGCAGCAGCCCGGGAACCAGGCCCAGGCCCAGCTGGCCAGCCTCTACTCTGTCCTGCAGCAGGCCCTGGGGTCTGTTTGTGAGAGCAGGCCTGAGTTGAGTGGTGGGGGAGACTCTGCTCCTTCCCTCTGGGGCCTTGAGCCAGGTGAGACAGCCACTCCAGAACTAGGTCCTTTGGGCCAAAGCCAGGCCTGGCTCCCAGGGGAAAGGGAGAGGAATGCTATTTGTTAGGCCATATTGCTTCGGGGTTAAGATTACATACTTGGGAATTAATTCTGAGTTTAAGCCCCAGCTCTACTGTTTGCTAGCCATGTGTCTTTGGGCAAGTCACCTATCTCAGCTTGATTTTCCTCAACTACAAAGTAAGGATGTTAAAAGTACTTACCTTATAATTTCATCAAGGAGTTATGAGGTTGCAGATGTGAATCGCTTACACGGTTCCTGGCACTTATTAAGTGCGTAATAAGCGATAGCTGGCGTTATCTAGCACCCACCATAGTGCCTGGCCCATACTTACGGAGAAAATATGTGATGAACGAACTGCTGAGAAGGGGTTCTTTGTGGAGAGGAGGGACCAGTGGGAAGGCCAGGGCTGTGTTTGGGGAGGTCTGGCTGTTTCTTTTCAAAGTGGCAGCTAGGTGAGGAGGTTTTCCTCTTTTTTTCAGACCAGAATGGAGCTAGGAGCCTTTTTAAGAGAGGGCCCCTGCTGACTGCTCTCTCCGCTGAGGCAGTAGCATCTGCCCTCCACAAGCTTCATCAAGACCTGTGGAAGACTCAACAGACCCGGGTATGTTTCTCTGCTCCCCTTTCCTGAACTCTTTACATCCCTCGAAAAGCATGAGGCAAAGATGTATGAAGCAGTTTGACCTGTTTTATTCCTGAGATCAAGTTGGGATGAGTTTCACCTCTATCACTTACCACCTGGCAACTACAAATGAAGCATTTGGAGTTCCTGGGCCTTGTTTTCCCTTGCAGAGTAGGGCAGATAGTGCCTGCTCAGGGTTTTGAGGATTAGATGAGTTAGGATCTTGAATGAGCCCTGTAAACCAAAAAACCCTGGGTAGGCCAGGCACGGTGGCTCACACCTGTAATCCCAGTACTTTGGGAGGTTGAGACATGCAGATCACCTGAGGTCAGGAGTTCGCAATCAGCCTGGCCAACATGCTGAAACCCCCATCTCTACTAAAAATACAAAAATTAGCCAGGGGTGGTGATGGGCGCCTGTAATCCCAGCTACTTTGGAGGCTGAGGAGGAGAATCACTTGAACCCGGGAGGTGGAGGTTGCAGTGAGCCAAGATTGTGCCATTGCACTACAGGCTGGGTAACAAAAGTGAAACTCCATCTCAGAAAAAAAAAACCCTGGGCAGATGTGTGATGTGTGGTATTGTTTTGCATCGTTTTCCACTCAGCCGTGAATATATTCTTGGTACCTAGACTTCCAAGAGAAACCCTAGAAATCGATGACCACTGAGATTTGAGGTTGGCATTTATAGGCGCGTTCAAGGCCTAGGTCTGAAAGATCTCATAAATTCCACCTCACAGTGAACCTATCAATCAATACAAATTGAGTGCACCATCTATATGTCAGCCACTCTAAGCTGGGGATACGGAAGGGAGAAAGACCTGATCTCTGCCTAAAGAAGGCTTGTGACATGGTGGAGGAAGCAAACTGCATTCTACTGGAAAGTAGAACTGAGAGAATTAATTGGATCAGTAACAGATGCAAGTGATGTACTGTTGGAACTAGGAGGAAGGGGCAATTCATCCTGACTTGGGAAGGGTTAGAAGGAAAGAAGAGATGACCTTTGGGCTAAGCTTTGAAGTAGGAGTGTTGAGAGGGAAGGGGTGACCCCTGGGCTAACTTTGAGCAGGAGCTCTGTTTCAAAAGAGATAGGTCAGAAGGGGATTCTCACTCCATCCAAGTGGAGCAGAGCCTGTCATCACTTCAGGGAGCTAAATGCACATGTGTTCAGAGGAAGTAACCCAGCAATCTGGGAGTAGGTCCACAATGGCAGCCCACCACAGAGGCTGAGAATGAGGAGAGAGCTTGAGCCCTGCATTGCTTTGTGGAAGATGAGGAACTCATGTTTAGCCACGCCCTTCCTTTCCCAGGATGTTCTGAGGGATCAGGTCCAGAAACTGGAAGAGCGTCTAACTGATGCTGAGGCTGAGAAGAGCCAGGTCCACACAGAGTTGCAGGATCTGCAGAGACAGCTCTCCCAGAATCAGGAAGGTGAGAAGCTCAAGACAGGCAGGGAGATTTAGAGGGAGGAGAAGGGATAGGTCGGGAGCCCAGAAGTGGCAGGCACAGGCCTAGCAGCTACTCTGTTTATTTTATTTTATTTTATTTTATTTTGAGATGGCATCTCACTCTGTCACCCAGGCTAGAGTGCAATGTCACTTCTACCTCTGCCTTCCAAGTAGCTAGGATTACAGGCACACACCACCAAGCCTGGCTAATTTTTTTGTATTTTTAGTAAAGATGGGGTTTCACCATGTTGACCAGGCTGGTCTTGAACTCCAGGCCTCAAGTGATCCGCCTGCCTCGACCTCCCAAGGTGCTGGGATTACAGGCGTGCGCCACCGTGCCCATCTGCACTCCATTATTTACCCAGAACTGTGAGATGATATCTAAAGGCACTTTCAAAGCGGTGCTGACCCCCTTGAACTATTTTTTCTACTTTGCTTGGCCTTTGAGGCCCATCCTGGAAGAAGAGATTAGGAGGAACAGATTTGGTGAACTGAAAGAAGGAAATGGCTGGGCTCCCATTTTCTGTCTCTAGATTTTTTTTTTTTTTTTTTTTTTTTTTTT
>NW_016808366.1:667706-701560 GCF_001698545.2 Rhinopithecus bieti
TTTTGAGATGGAGTCTCGCTCTGTCACCCAGGCTGGAGTGCAGTGGTGTGATCTTGGCTCACTGCAACCTCCGCCTCCCAGGTTCAAGCAATTCTCCTGCCTCAGCCTCCCAAATAGCTGGGATTACAGACATCTGCCACCACGCCCGGCTAATTTATGTATTTTTAGTAGAGACAAGGTTTCATCATATTGGTCAGGCTGGTCTTGAACTCCTGACCTCATGATCCGCCCACCTTGGCCTCCCAAAGTGCTGGGGTTACAGGCGTGAGCCACCATGCTTGGCCCTGTCTCTGTAGATTTAAAAATAAAAAAAAATTGGAGACTCAGGGCCAGGACTATAAGAACATTATAAAACTCTGCATCTTTTGTCATCCATGTTACTTATTTTTATCGTCTTCAACTGTGTCCTCCAAGTTAGCCTTTGGTCACTGAGGGATTATGAGCTTATTTGGGAGAAAGCAAGGAGAGGGGATCCGGGGAGGACATATCCATGTGCCAGCCAAGGACTGGAAAGTGTCATGACTCCTTACAAAGGACAGTAGAGGAAGGGTCTTGAAGCTCAAGTTTCTACTGTAAAAGAGAAGCGTTAGCTGGGCATGGTGGTGGGAGGCTGAGGCAGGAGAATCGCTTGAGCCCGGGAGGTGGAGGTTGCAGTGAGCTGAGATTGTGCCACTGCACTCCAGCCTGGGCAACAGAGCAAGACTCCATCTCAAAAAAATTAAAAAAGAGGACAACTTGGGTCTTGGCCTTTTTTGAGACCGTTTGAGGGTTCCCTGAGAGCCACAAAAATAGTGGGATTCCAACACCTGCTGCAGAAATGGTGGGCAGCCAGCAGAGCCACCCAGGTCTCTAGGAGCTCCTGCACAATTATAGGATTGTGGCTAGAAGGGACCTCCAGTGTCATCTGGCTCAACCCTGTCTGGAATTGAGGGCCAAGGCTCTCTGTGATGAGGATGAGGACGTATTGGGATGATTACCAGGCAATGCTGGGGCTGGAAGCAGCAGGGAGTACTGCCAGGCAAATAGAAGCAGCTGGCGGATGGTTGATGTCTCTAGGACACTGGATAGAATTCTCTCCTTGGCCTTCCTCCCCTTTGAATCTGTTCCCCATCCTCCATCTGCATCTATATCCCTCTTTTCCCCCACCCCAAACATGGGTCTTACTCCACTGCCTCTCCTCTCCTCTTCTCAAAGAGAAATCCAAGTGGGAAGGAAAGCAGAACTCCCTAGAATCTGAGCTGATGGAACTACATGAAACTATGGCATCCTTACAGAGTCGCCTGCGGAGAGCAGAGCTACAGCGAATGGAAGCCCAGGTAAAGTGTTACTGGTTTCAGGGAGGGGTTTGCCTCAGGAGTAGTCCCTTGGGCCCACCTTGGCCTGTGGTCATGTGTCCCACTTCCTTCAGCAAGTCTGTCAGTTCCTCTGGCTGTCTCCATGTCCCTGGGGGCCATTATTAAGGTTCCAGTTAATCCTCCTTGAATTGCTTTTTCTGAATTTGAGGTTGGTATTTTTGCCCCTTGTCCTGAAGGACCAGAGTCTGCCCTGGGCATAGCAGAGTCCTGGGAGGTGGTAGGGATGCTCTTTTACAGTATTAGATTAAGTGGAATATACCTACCACTTTTTTGCCCAAGTCCTTGTCACTGCTAGTGCCACAAAATAAGAAAGAAAAGTGCCAGTGTTGGGGTGACAGTAGCAGGGAAGTGTAGTTTAAAGTGGCTTTTCATCTTGTCTTCCAGGGTGAGCGAGAGTTACTTCAGGCAGCCAAGGAGAACCTGACAGCCCAGGTGGAACACCTACAAGCAGCTGTCACAGAAGCCAGGGCTCAGGCAAGTGCTGCTGGTGTCCTGGAAGAAGACCTGAGAACGGCTCGCTCAGCACTGAAGCTGAAAAATGAGGAGGTGGAGAGTGAGCGTGAGAGAGCCCAGGCTCTGCAAGAGCAGGGCGAGCTGAAGGTGGCCCAAGGAAAGGCTCTGCAAGAGAATTTGGCCCTCCTGACCCAGACCCTAGCTGAAAGAGAAAGGGAGGTGGAGACTCTGCAGGGACAAATCCAGGAACTGGAGAAGCAACGGGAAATGCAGAAGGCTGCTTTGGAATTGCTGTCTCTGGACCTGAAGAAGAGGAACCAAGAGGTAGATCTGCAGCAAGAACAGATTCAGGAGCTAGAGAAGTGTAGGTCTGTTTTAGAGCATCTGCCTATGGCCGTCCAGGAGCGAGAGCAGAAGCTAACTGTGCAGAGGGAGCAGATCAGAGAGCTCGAGAAGGATCGGGAGACTCAGAGGAGTGTCTTGGAGCATCAGCTTCTAGAACTTGAGAAGAAAGACCAAATGATTGAGTCCCAGAGAGGACAGGTTCAGGATCTGAAAAAGCAGTTGGTTACTCTGGAATGCCTGGCCCTGGAACTGGAGGAAAACCATCACAAGATGGAGTGCCAGCAAAAACTGATCAAGGAGCTGGAGGGCCAGAGGGAAACCCAGAGAGTGGCTTTGACCCACCTTACGCTGGACCTAGAAGAAAGGAGCCATGAGCTGCAGGCACAAAGCAGCCAGATCCATGACCTGGAGAGCCACAGCACCCTTCTGGCAAGAGAGCTGCAGGAAAGGGACCAGGAGGTGAAGTCTCAGCGAGAACAGATTGAGGAGCTGCAGAGGCAGAAAGAGCATCTGACTCAGGATCTCGAGAGAAGAGACCAGGAGCTGATGCTGCAGAAGGAGAGGATTCAGGTTCTCGAGGATCAAAGGACCCGGCAGACCAAGATCCTGGAGGAGGACCTGGAACAGATCAAGCTGTCCTTGAGAGAGCGAGGCCGGGAGCTGGCCACTCAGAGGCAGCTGATGCAGGAACGGGCAGAGGAAGGGAAGGGCCCGAGTAAAGCACAACGCGGGAGCCTAGAGCACATGAAGCTGATCCTGCGTGATAAGGAGAAGGAGGTGGAATGTCAGCAGGAGCATATCCATGAACTCCAGGAGCTCAAGGACCAGCTGGAGCAGCAGCTCCAGGGCCTGCACAGGAAGGTAGGTGAGACCAGCCTCCTCCTGTCCCAGCGAGAGCAGGAGATAGTGGTCTTGCAGCAGCAATTGCAGGAAGCCAGGGAACAAGGGGAGCTGAAGGAGCAGTCACTTCAGAATCAACTGGATGAGGCCCAGAGAGCCCTAGCCCAGAGGGACCAGGAACTGGAGGCTCTGCAGCAAGAACAGCAGCAGGCCCAGGGACAGGAGGAGAGTGTGAAGGAAAAGGCAAACGCCCTCCAGGGAGCTCTGGAGCAAGCCCATATGACACTGAAGGAGCGTCAGGGAGAGCTTCAGGACCACAAGGAACAGGCACGAAGGCTCGAGGAAGAGCTGGCAGTGGAGGGACGGCGGGTCCAGGCACTGGAGGAGGTGCTGGGAGACCTCAGGGCTGAGTCTCGGGAGCAGGAGAAAGCTCTGTTGGCCCTCCAGCAGCAGTGTGCTGAGCAGGCACAGGAGCACGAGGTGGAGACCAGGGCCTTGCAGGATAGCTGGCTACAGGTCCAGGCGGTGCTAAAGGAACGGGACCAGGAGCTGGAAGCTCTGCGGGCAGAAAGTCAGTCCTCCCGGCATCAGGAGGAGGCTGCCCGGGCCCAAGTTGAGGCTCTGCAGGAGGCCCTTGGCAAGGCTCATGCTGCCCTGCAGAGGAAAGAGCAGCATCTCCTTGAGCAGGCAGAATTGAGCCGCAGTCTGGAGGCCAGCACTGCCACCCTGCAAGCTGCCCTGGATGCCTGCCAGGCACACACTCAGCAGCTGGAAGAGTCCCTGAGGACGCGAGAAGGTGAGATCCAGGACCAGGATCTCCGATACCAGGAGGATGTGCAGCAGCTGCAGCAGGCACTTGCCCAGAGGGATGAAGAGCTGAGATATCAGCAGGAACAGGGGCAGCTACTAGAGAAGTCTCTGGCCCAGAGGGTCCAAGAGAATATGATCCAAGAGAAGCAGAATCTAGGGCAGGAGAGAGAAGAGGAGGAGATAAGGGGCCTTCGTCAGAGTCTAAGGGAGCTACAGCTGACTGTAGCCCAAAAGGAACAGGAGATCCTGGAGCTGAGGGAGACCCAGCAAAGAAACAACCTGGAAGCCTCACCCCACAGCCACAGAGCCTCCCCAGTGGAGGAACAATCTCCAAAACTTGATTCTTTAGAGCCCAGGCTGCAGCGGGAGCTGGAGCGGCTACAGGCAGCCCTGAGACAGACAGAAGCCAGGGAGATTGAGTGGAGGGAGAAGGCCCAGGACTTGGCACTGTCCCTAGCGCAGACCAAGGCCAGTGTCAGCAGTCTGCAGGAGGTAGCCATGTTCCTACAAGCCTCTGTCCTGGAGCGGGACTCAGAACAGCAAAGGCTGCAGGTGAGTCACTCCACGGGGAGTAAGGGCCAGGGAACACACCCCTGTCTGGCTGAGCTCAGGGACTGCCCACCACCCTGGGCCCTGTGGCACCCCAGGGGTATGAGAAATCTGAGATCATGAGCACCTCAACGTCGGTAGGATTCAGGCTACTGTGCTAGTCAGGGAAGATACAAAGAGGATAAGACCCCAGAGTCTCTGCCCTCAGAGTTCGCAGTCTAGCGGGTAAACAGTGATAATGCAGTGTAGTTGGTGCCTCACAGAAGTTTAGTATGCCCCAGGCATGCTGGAGGGATACCCACCCTTTCCTGGGAGTGGGTCCTGAAAGCCTTTCTGATAATGTGTTTAAGATTAGACCTGGGCCAGGCACGGTGGCTCACGCCTGTAATCCCAGCACTTTGGCAGGCCAAGATGGGCAGATCACTTGAGGTCAGGAGTCCGCGACCAGTCTGGCCAACATGGTGAAATCCTGTCTCTACTGAAAATACAAAAATTAGCCAGGCATGCTGGCACGTGCCTGTAATCCCAGCTACTTGGGAGGCTGAGGCAGGAGAATTGCTTGAATTCAGGAGGTGGAGGTTAGTGAGCTGAGATCGTGCCATTGCACTCCAGCCTGGGCAAAGAAGCGAGATTCCTTATCAAAAAAAAAAAAAAAAATAGACCTGAAGGGACCAGTAAGGAACTAGCCAAGCACAGGTTGGGGAGGAGCATTCGGAGGAAGAGGAAAAGAGGGCGAGAACAAATGTATCTGTGTAGATGGTTCAGGTTGCATGGGACAGGGAGGATTTGGTAAGAGACTGGAAGACAGCAGGGGCCACACCTGTCAGGGCTTGCAAGTCATGCTGAGGACCCGGGTGGTGGGAAGCAGATGAAGTGTTTGCGGCAGGGGAGTGATGTGATCAGACATACAGCTCAGAAAGATTGCTCAGGCTGCCGTGTGGAGCAACGGCAGGTCTGGGGAGACCCACTGGGAGGCTGTACTGGGAAGTCCAGAGGAGAGCTTGTGCCCTAAGATGGAAAGTGTGAATGGAGACATGGGGGTGGGTCTGAGAGGTAGGACTTCATTGGCTAAGAGGTGGGAGGAATAAAGAGAGCAGAAAGAAGTCAAAGATCACACTCAGATCCCTGTTCACCAAGATGAAGCGAAGCAGATGTGAGAAAGAGGAGTGGAATGATGAGGTCAGTTTGGAAATGGAGAGAGGAGCCTGTGGGCAGGTTAGTAAAATGATCTGAAGTTGAAGGATGGAGTTGAAGCCAGAGACACTTTGGCTTCAGTTAGAACAAATGGGTTTCATGTAGGTAGAATGTTGAGTGAGAGGAAGTGGGCTTAGGAGAGGACTTCAGGGTGTAATATTTAACCTCAAGGTCAAGCACCATGTCTTAGTCACCTTTGTACCCACTGTACTGAGAAAAAGACCTGCAGAGAACAGGCAGAAAGGAAAGCCAGGTTGGCTGGACAGAGAGAGGCATCATCTCCTATGCCAAGAGACACCTAGTCCAGTTTTCCAGGGAAATAGACTCTACATCCTGGTCCCTTGACTGAGCCCCAGAGAACCCCAGACACACAGTCCCCTAGAGAGTTCTTTCTGGAAACTCACAAAGCTCTGCTCTTGGTAAAGGGCAATATGAGGAGAAGGGAGTCCAGTTCCAGGGTTTGAAATACAGTAGTGCGGCTTATCAGCTGTGTGACCCTGGGTGAATGCCTTCACTCTGATCTTCGATTTCTCATTGGTAAAATAGGCATTGGTGATATGACATGGGATGATATGTATGAATTACTTAGGAAGAAAGCACTAAGTGGGACTCCTTTCCTATGTTCAGGCCCATTCTTACAGGCACAGCAAAAGTAAGCAGTATTCACTCAGTAACATAACTCGGGTCAGAGTCACTTCACCCACTGCCCCCTCCAAACAGACAGGAACGCCTGTCAGATGCAGCCCTCCATTGTCATGGGACCATTTTTTAAGCGTTTTACATGCCAGGCACTATTACTCTCAGTTTCTTCCACAACTACCCTGAGAAATAGGAACTCTTACTATCCTCGTTTTATAGTTGAGGAATGGCATTTCAGAGAGGTTAAGTCTTCTTTGGACTGGTCCAAAGTCATGGCCGGGCACAGTGGCTCACACCTGTAATCCCAACACTCTGAGAGGCTGAGGCAGATGGATAACTTGAGCCCAAGAGTTTGAGACCAACCTGGGCAACATGGCAAAACCCTGTCTCTACTAAAAATACAAAAATTAGCTGGGTGTGTGGTGCGTGCCTGTAGTCCCAGCTGCTCAGGAGGCTGGGGCAGGAGAATCACTTGAACCTGGGAGGAGGAGGTTGCAGTGAGCTGAGATCACGCCACTGTACTCCAGCCTGGGCGACAGAGCGAGACTCTGTCTCAAAAAAAACAAACTCATAAATGGCAGGACTGGAATGAGATCTGAGTCATCTGTCTCTAGAGCCCAGACTTTCTATCACCAAGCTCTTCCTCTCTCTCAGGCGATCCACATCCACATGCATACACTTGTTTTCTCTTGTTCATCTCTTCTTGACCATTATCATTTATGAACCACAGGGCGCCTAGAAAGTATCTAGCATGAGGCTTCCCCACTTACCCAAAGGGACTTAACTCAAGGGCTTGATTCATGTGCACATAGTCATTTTATACATGAGGAAATTGGGGTTTGGGGAGAGCTTGTGCTTTGACCAGAGTTATACAGCCACTGAGTGGTGACATGGCACCCAGCACTGTGTGACTCCAGAATCCATGCTCTTCCCACAGCACATCAGTGCCCTGAGTCATTGCTCAGCCCTTAGGAAATGTGAAGTGAACTGGGGACTCTGGTCCTAGCTTCCTTGCTAGCTCACTGCATATCTGTGAGTAGAGGCCCCTCTGCTCCTTTGTTTTACCCGTCTGTAAAATGAAGGTTCTGTACTAGAATGACTCAGAGCTTCTAGGAAAAATAAGACAAAAGCCTGAGGAGAACATTGAACTGCTGTTTCTGTGGAGGGTGGGTTGGTCCGGATATGAGGTTGGATATAATTTTGCTCCATACCTGGGTACCCTAGGATGAACTGGAGCTCACCAGACGGGCTCTGGAGGAGCGGCTACACAGCCCAGGTGCGACCAGCACAGCAGAACAGGGGTCCAGAGGGGAGCAGGGCATGCATCTGCAAGAGGTGAGCTGGGGGCTCTGGGGGAATAGATGGCCCGGCAGGGAGCTCTTGTCCAGGGGTTTGTCCCCTTCCCTTGGGAACTGGGTTCCTGAAGCTTAGACCTGCCAGATTGGTCTGTGTGTCCTCTGTCTGTTCCCTACCTGTCTTAGGGGCTGCCCAGGTGAGAATCACAGGTCTTTCCCACAGGTCTCAGGAGTAGAGGCTGAGCCTAGTCCTGCTGGAATGGAGGAGAAGCAGTCATGGAGACAAAGGCTTGAACACCTGCAGCAAGCGGTGGCCCAGCTGGAGATTGACAGGAGCAGGCTGCAGCGCCACAATGTCCAGCTGCGGAGCACCCTAGAGCAGGTGACCCCTATTCTGGTCCAGTGGGCATGCGTCTCCACTTCTTTTGTGGCCCCTAGAGCATAGACTCAGTAAACTACAGCCCAAGAGTTTGGGCAAATTCAGCCTGCTGCCTGTTTCTGAAAATTAAGTTTGCTTTTTTTTCCCCAAGATGGAGTCTTGCTCTGTCTCCTACAGCTAGAGTGGAATGGTGCGATCTCCACTCACTGCAGCCTCCACCTCCCGGGTTCAATCTATCCTCTTGCCTCAGCCTCCTGAGTAGCTGGGATTACAGGCACACACCACCATGCCTGGCAAATTTGTATCTTTTTAGTAGAGACAGGACTTCACCATGTTGGCCAGGCTGGTCTTGAACTCCTGACCTCGTGATCCACCTGCCTTAGCTTTCCGAAGTGCTGGGATTACAGGCGTGAGCCACCACGCCCAGCCTTGAAAATTAAGTTTATTGGAATACAGCCATGCATTGTCTATGGCTGCTTCCCTACTATGCCCCACAAAGCCTACAGTACTTACTGCGGGAGAAGTTTGCTGGTCTTTGCTCCAGAGGCCTGAGAGGCTGGCCCTGCCTCTTCTGCTTCAGGAGCACTTCTTTGCACTGAGGCCTGCCCTAGCTGTGCCTTCCTCAGCCAGGAATTCTCTTCCCATGGTTACTGTCCCCTCGTACACCTGCACAGGCACTGGCCACTTCTGGAGAAAGGCAGCTCTGCTCCAGCCACAGAGCCAAGCCAAGTCCTGATTTCTTATTTGCACCTTGGCAGGTGGAGCGAGAACGGAGAAAGCTGAAGAGGGAGGCCATGCGTGCAGCCCAGGCAGGGTCCCTGGAGATCAGCAAGGCCATGGCTTCTTCACCCACACAGCAGGTTTACCCATTTTCCTCAACTGCAGCCTTAGAGAGCCCAACCCCAGCCACCAGAAACTCAGCCCTCCTCATTGCATATCCCAGGCCAACAGCACTTCAGCTAATCCAGAGGGCCCCTCCTGACTGCGTTCTGCCCTGCTCGGCACAGCTCAGTCCATCCCTGCCCTGAGAAGGAGGCCCAATATTGGAGTGGGGGTTGGGGTGGCATCAGGGCTAGCGGCCCTGCCTTCTGAGGGACTCAGATTTGTGCACTCCCAGACCAGTGCCACAGGCTGGCCCAGGAGTGGGGCTCATGGGGCTCTGCTCAGGATCCCTGGTGTATGGGGGTTGTGTGGTACTTGCCAGCTCCTGAGGAGCCTAGGAGCTTGATCACAGCTTGATCTCTTAGACCTTTCTACAGTGTTGAGTTTACAGGCTGAGGGTCCATGGTCTTTCCTGGAGCCAGTGTCCCTTTTTTGGGTAAGAGGCTTGGGGAAGACTCCCCAAACCTGCACTTGTTTAGGTGAGGTGTCCCTGCCAACAGACGCAGGCTTGCAGCCTGGCAGGGAGGCACTGTTTATGGTGACTGAGCACTAGCTCTACATCCCCTGTCCTTTAACGAACGTTCTCAAGGGCAGTCACCGTGTCTTCCTCTCTACATCCTTAGCTCACAGCCCAGGGCTAGCACAAAGCAGATACATGGTGTACTTCTGTTAAATTAAAACATGCCTCAGAGAAGCAAATGCCATCCAGGCCTTTTGGATGTTTTGCATTAGATCTCCATGGTGTTGCCCATTTTGCTGGTGTGGGGCCTCTCCTTGCCCCAGGGCCTGCTGCCCCATAGAGGTCCAGTCTGAGTTCAGATGCTTCTGGCCCATAGCCCTTGCCCAGGCCCGTAAGTTTGTGATGAGGTTCTGCAAGGAAACTTGCAGAAACCCCAGAGTGGGAAGGCCTATTCCAACAAGAGTGCCATTTGTCTTCCTTAGGATGGGAGAGGAGGAGAGAAGCACTCCGATGCCAAGTATGTGGCTGCACTGCAGAAAGAGGTATGTTCTGGATTTTCTAAGCCCATATTCCCTCCCTTGCACTCAGGCCCTTTGTGCTCCTCCAGCAGGGAGAGGGGAAGTTCCTGCCTTCAGAGAACTTCAGTCTCCACGGGAGGCAAGAATAGTCCCAGTCCCAACCCCATCTCTCATACGCCTAGGGTGAGAGTGGGGAAAAAAGCATGATTCTGGCCCCCGACTTCCAGATCCATACTTAGAAAGGATCTGTGTATCTGAGGAAGAGGGCTGAGGAACAGGCAGAACATTCTAGGAGGACAGGTGGGAGCAAGCTGAGCCCTCCTGGCCTCCCTGCCCTCAGAGGTGCCCTCGCAGCCAAGACTGTTGCCAGCGCCCCAGGCAGAGGAGCCAGGCACCAACACAGGCTCCAGGCCACACAGCTCAGCTCGAGCCCCAGCTCGCGGAGAAGGGACTTGAAGAGGCTTCCTGCCTCTTAAGCCTCACCTGAAAGTCCACTCTCCCTTTCAAGGCCCAGGAGTCATAAGTGTTGCCTTTTTATTTCTGAGCCTATTTCAGAAATTAGTAGTCACTACTGCCAGGGCCTGACTCTGTAGCTAGACCTAAGCTATTACTCTGAATTCTGTTAAACTCAGAATGTTTTTCTATTTTATTAAAAAGTCAAAGGCAGGCGCGGTAGCTCACACCTGAAATCCCAGCACTTTCGGAGGCCAAGGCGGGCAGATCACCTGAGGTCAGGAGTTTGAAACCAGCCTGGCCAACATGGCGAAATGCTGTCTGTACTAAAAATACAAAAATTAGCTGGGCCTGGTAGTGTGCACCTGTAATCCTAGCTACTCAGGAGGCTGACACACAAGAATCACTTGAACCTAGCAGGGTGGAGGTTACAGTAAGCCGAGATTGCATCACTGCACTCTAGCCTGGGCAACAGAGGGAGACTCCATCTCAAAAAAAAAAAGGTCAGATAGTGGTTATACATGAGTATATATTGTTATCAGCCTCATCAAAATGTACATTTTAAATCTGGGCATTTTTCACATGTAAATTATCTTTCAGTGAAGTTGATTAATAGCTTTGTTGTTTTCAAGCTCCCTATTTGAGTCACATGTGCAGCCAGAATTGAGAATCACTGGATTCTAGAACTCCTAAGGGCCCTTCCCCTAAACTCTCTAAAGCCTGTTTCTGAGATTCGTGTATGTGGTAGAGTTGATTCAGATGCTCAGCCAACGAGCGTCACAGGAACACAGAGCAGGAAGAGCTGGTACTTCAGGGCCCTCAACTGCTCTCTCTCTTTTTTATCCTGTCCACCAGGTGGCCCTGCTGCAAGCTCAGCTGACTTTGGAGCGGAAGCAGAAGCAGGACTACATCGCCCGCTCAGTACAGACCAGCCGTGAGCTAGCAGGCCTGCATCACAGCCTCTCACACTCACTTCTCGCCGTGGCCCAGGCCCCTGAGGCCACTGTCCTGGAGGCAGAGACCCGCAGGCTGGATGAGTCCCTGACTCAAAGTCTGACATCCCCAGGGCCAGTCCTGCTATACCCCAGCCCCAGCACTACCCAAGCCACTTCCAGGTAGCAGCCGCAGCCAGGAGCACACAGACAGAAGACTGTACCGTGGGTCACGGCCCCTCTGCACACTTACAGGCTTGCCAAAGAAAAAGCCTGGCTCTGTTAGGCACCCAGGAGCCCCAGGTCAGCAGGTGTTCCCAGGAAGAGGAAGTAAATCTGCAACACTTGGGAGGGCCCCAACTCACCTGGGAATGAGGCAAATTGCATTTGCTTGCTCCCTAATGGAATCACCCAGAGGAATGCCTTGCCCTGGCTGAGGGACATCTACTGCCTCTCATCTAGAATTTATTTTCCTAGCACTTCACCACCTCCTTCAACTTCCCCTTCAACAATAAACCCTAGGATCTTTGCATTAGTTTTCTGCTGCTGTCTCCACTTGTGCAGCTGGGCAGCAGCACCACATCAAGGGAGTTTATCAGGGAAGAACTTGCCAAAGATTCCTGTCGAGGTAGCATGCGTTTATTGTACACCATGCACTGTGATAGGGAAGGGTTACAGAAAACACACAAGACAAAGCCCCTGTCCACAGAGAGCCTGCAGTCCAGTTGATGAGAACAGGCTAGCACTCATTTATGAGTCAGAGGCAATTCTGTGTACTGACTAGAAGAACTGTAGAACTTCCAGGGGCTGAGGAAGGGAGGCAGGAACTGGCCCTTGAAGGATGGAGTGGAGTCGAAGGTGTTGCCAAGCACACAGTGAGAAGACTGGTCTGACTGTGGCAGGGGGTTGGGGCTGAGCTTGGGTGGGTTAATGGGGGAGATTATGGAGGATTAAAAGAAGTTCTGGGGCCTCAAAAACACACTGTTGACCTTTAGCTAAAGTCAGAGTCTCTGAGTTCAGAACCTCCACATGGCCTCATTCCTCTTCTACTCTGAATGAATGTCCTTGAGATGTCCCTTCCGGGGTATATCAGCTGGAACTGATCTGGCCCCCTGTAGTCTAGCCATGTGTCAAGCCAATCGGAAGGATGGACTATGGCAGAACTTCTCACCGTGGGCTGGTCCCAGTAGAGGCTGGACAGAACCCAGCTCACAGGCTTAAGACCTAGTGCTGGCAACCTCCTCAAAGCCTCAAAATTGTTTTATTTTTTTAAGAGACAAGGTTTTGTCCTGTCTTCCAAACTGGAGTGCAGTGGCACAATCACATCTTACTGCAGCCTGAAACTCCTGGGCTCAAGTGATCCTCCCACCTCAACCTCTCAAAGTGCTGAGATTATAGGTGTGAGCCACCATGCCCAACTGGAACAGTTTTCTTTAAAGAAGCAGGCCATTACCTTCCTCTGGCACTCCCACCATAATCTGGAATTCCTCTTCACTAAGCCTGGGGATGGAACTGAGACCTAGCTAAGAATCTGGGGGGATAAGAATAGCACCCACTCACCCAGACCTCCTAATTTGGAGCTCAGCCCCATTATGTCTCGTTGCACCACACAGAGTAGAAATAGGGGCTAGAGTTTTGTTCCAGAAACCCACACGTGCAGCTCAGCAACAGATGCTTAGTGAAAACTTCTGAAACCCCAGAAACGGATCTGGGACCCCAGAAATGCTGTCCTGGTCCCTCCTTCCAGTCAGATTCCCTGTAACTCAAAATCCTTACCTAGCCTTTAGGCCTCGCCTTTCCTTTCCTTTCCTTTCCTTTCCTTTCCTTTCCTTTCCTTTCCTTTCCTTTCCTTTCCTTTCCTTTCCCTTCTTCCTTTCCCTTCTTCCTTTCCCTTCTTCCTTTCCCTTCTTCCTTTCCCTTCTTCCTTTCCCTTCTTCCTTTCCTTTTTCTTCCTTCCTTTCTTCTTTCTTTTCTTTTTTTTTTTTTTTTTGAGACAGAGTTTTGCTCTTGTTGCCCAGGCTGGAGTGCATTGATGTAATCTTGGCTCACTGGTGGCAACCTCCACCTCCTGCCTCAGCCTCCCGAGTAGCTGGGATTACAGATGTGCCACCATGCCCGGCTAATTTTGTATTTTTAGTAGAGACAGGGTTTCTCCATGTTGGTCAGGCTGGTCTTGAACTCCCGACCTCAGATGATCCACCCACCTTGGCCTCCCAAAGTGTTGAGCTTACAGGCGTGAGCCACCGCACCCGGCCCCTTTAGGCCATTTCTATGCTAGGGGTTGTCAGAGACAAACAAGACTTCTCTTGGTTGTTCACTTGTTACATCCTCCAGCCCTGGTTCTCAGGCTCGGGCTGACAGAGGGTCCCTGTGTTTTACCTTCGAGTTTCTTATCAGCATCATTTTCTGTAGGTCACGAGCCAGGGCCTCAGGCCCCACATACCTTCTGGGCCTCAGAGAGGTTCTAGCAGCTGAAAGACATCTTAGAGGCTGCCAAGCAGGGTCTTTATTCAGGACTAATCTGTATTTGCTCTTTTTCCATCCAACCTTCAAGAGCCCCCAGCTCCATTATAGACCTTGGCCTAGGGTCTTCCCCGCCACCAGATATTCAGAGCAGGGTTGGCCTTCAGTTCAAGTGTAGACCGTGCTCTTGCCCTCATACTCGAGCTTGTGGACGATCTTCCACTCCAGCTTTCTAAAGTACACTTTCCTTGCCTAGTAGCAGGATTGCCTCTGTGGAGTATTCCACCAATAATGGTGACAACTGCTGTTTTCATCAGCTCCAGACCCAAAGAGACCTGAAGTGGGGAAGAGTGAAGGAAGGAATATGTGTTATCGAGGGGGGACCCAACTTTGCCTAAGGGCATGAGGCCAGAGCCTCCTTTCCTGACCTTGTCACATGTGGCAGGGCATAACCAGAATGGTGAATCCAGCAGATGGGAGGAGTCCCTGGTAGTCCAGCCAGTTCTTGTGGATGTACTTGAGGAAGGTGTAATTGGTCGCCAGAACATGCAGGGAGTAGAGGTTAGAGCTCAGCCACAGAGGTTATCTTCTTGCAGAAAACTTTCCCCCTTCCTAATCTTGTCTGCTTTGATAGAAGCTAGTACTGGCTGGAAAGGCCTGAAAGCAGAAGGGGACAAGAGTCGTTAGAGACTGGGCAATGTTCTTGTTCCTGGGAGAGCTGGGATCTGGTGGGTGCTGCCCCTGTTCTCTCAAGGATCCCACGTGCTTTGTGTGTTAGAGCAGTGACCATCACCTCCCAACCCAATGACCTTTGCTCCTCTGCTTTCCACATGGGACTACCAGCACCCTGAAGGCAGAAAAACTGCCTGGCATGAATGTACCCATTAAAAAAGGAGAAGCTAGTGGTGTACGTTGGGGTAAGGAGGGTGGGGAGTGTACAGTTACAGGCTGCACAGGGAGGGCAAGATCAATGTTGGCACCAAAGTGCCAAAGGCTGTCTGCGCCAGGTCTGGGGCCCCCACTGGTCATACTGCCGGATAAAACCATTGCAGTCCACACTAGGTCTGGAGGCTTAGACACCCACAGCATATGGGTGTTCTCATGCAGGCCACGTGTATTTGGGGTGCTTTAAATGCAGGGGGGTTCTGTTGTCCACATTATTCTCAAAGCCCAGAATAGTCCCTGTTTCATTCTACAGAGATAGGAAGGCACTGGGGCTCACAGAGTGGTGCTGCTTCCCACCCTCGCCCTCCTGCCCCCACCTGAGCACAGTGTGGTACTCAGTGATGGTTATCCTGTGTTCCAAATATGCATGACCCAGGACTGGCACAGTCGGAGCTCGGGGTCTAGCTGTGATGTGGGGATCGGTTGGAGTAGCTTCTTGACCAGCCGGAATTGGGTTGGGTGTCCTAGCATTGCTGCCTATGGAGAACAACACAGACTGCTTATCACTCACCCCTGGTTCCAGTACCAAGGAAAGGCTGGAGCCATTGCAGCTAGAGGCCCAGCAGAGGAAGGGATCGAGGAGAGGATGCAGCCCAGAGCCCAGGACCGAGCATCCACCGGCCTCTGGAGATGGGGTGGTCTCCAGTCACTTCAGGGCTTCAGGGCCCATCTGAAGTGCGGATCAAACCAGGCAGACACCCTTCTGGTGAAGGCAGGCTTTGCAGATGCGGGACTGAGTTGAGCAGCCACAGGACCTCTGTGGCTCTGGGGCCAGTGGCAGAACTTCTAGAAGTACCTATGGGGTAGGAAACCCCAGCCACAAAAGCAGCGAGGTGACCTCCAGGCCTGAGGCTTTGCCTGCAGCCCTCATCTCAGTCCATGGGACAGATCCCTGGTTTTTTTAGTTTGGCCTTGGGGCAGATGACACCTTCAGCTGTCCAGCCTGCAATACCTCACCTCCTGCCTTCTGCCCCACTACCCTGCAGAGCAGAGGAATGGGGCCAGGGGCCAGGGGCAGGGAAGAGGAAGAAGCAAGAGCTGCCAGTGTGCTCCAAAGCAAGAGACCCCTCCACATGATTCTGGGCACAGCTGAGGAGGGGTGCAAGTTCAACTCTGCTCACCACACTTAAGAAGCAGGCAAGGGAGGAGGAAAGGCAAAAACATGGAGTCCTGAGGCCCTTTTACTCCCTCTACCCTGTTGGAGGTGAGGATGAGAGGTGAGACTTTGTTGGACTGTGCTCCTGGCCAGTTGGTCTCACGCAACTCATTACATCAGTAGCCTGGTCACAGGGTGGACACTGACCTCTTAGCCTTTCACTGCCAGCCCTATATATGCCCTTACGGGGCCTGATCTTGACTCAGCTGGGCGGGCTTGGAGGTAAAATATTGAATGGGTCGGGGTAGGAGGAGAGATGAGTCTCTGCCAAGGCTGTGTGATGTGTCATTTGAGAGAGTGAGTATTCCCTATTCCCAGCACATGGCCATTTATTTAGAGCCAGGGAGGGGGACAAGAATTCTTCATCAAATGTGATTCTTCCTTAATTACTACTAGTTGTTCAGGTGAGGGAATCAGGGAAGGCTGTTACGCAGTGCCAGATTAATAATCCACACGTTGCCCCTGCACCTGCTGTCCTGGTTTCCTATCAAAGCCTCTCCTGTATCTGTGAACATTCCAGCCCCGCAGGTCAGATTGCTGGCCAGGAGTAGTCTCACATTCTAGCTGACTGATAACCTCGGCTTCTGCCGTTGCATGTGGTTTGATGACTCATGCTGGAGCCTTTGGCTATAACTCTCTTCCCTGTATAAGGGCCATCTCTGAAGTTTGTCTGCCCAACTCCATTACCTGGTGAATGAGATTGGCTGGCTGCTGCTCCTGCCCCAGCTATTCAGTCATTTGGCAAATACTCATTTAAACAAAGCTCCACAAAGGAGCTCCGAGAAGGAGCTCACCTCTAGGTACACAGAACCTGGATACAGATGAAAGTTTGCAGAATGACCCAGTTGTGCAGAGGAGACCCACTGGCTGCTCTCAGTGAGGCCAGGGAGAGTCAAACAGAGCATCTTGGACAAAGAGGACTTGAAGGCCCTTTCAAAGTGTTTGTCAAGTCAGTTGGATGCACAGGATGTGTGGAGTCGAGGGGTACATCTAGGAGCAATGGCAGGTGTTATCAGTTCATTCAGGTTAGACCTCTGAGCAGACAGTAGAAACGTCAGCCACAGGTGAGCATAAGCTCAAACCCCCTATTGAAGGCTGTAGTCTTTTTTTTTTTTTTTTTTTTTTTGAGACGGAGTCTCACTGGACTGCAGTGGCCGGATCTCAGCTCACTGCAAGCTCCGCCTCCCGGGTTTTTTACGCCATTCTCCTGCCTCAGCCTCCCGAGTAGCTGGGACTACAGGCGGCTGCCACCTCGCCCGGCTAGTTTTTTGTATTTTTTAGTAGAGACGGGGGTTTCACCATGTTAGCCAGGATGGTCTCGATCTCCTGACCTTGTGATCCGCCCATCTCGGCCTCCCAAAGTGCTGGGATTACAGGCTTGAGCCACCGCGCCCGGCCTGAAGGCTATATTCTTGTCCCACAGGGCAGAGCACATGGCAAGTGGCACACTGACTCAGATACCAGGCACTGGGAAAAGTGGGAAACCATGGTCACAGACTCTATATCCCCCTGCCCTGTTGGCCTCCATCCCTTCCTCAACCATCTGCAGAACACCTCCTTCCAGCACATTAGCTGCTGCCTCCCTCGACCTATTCAGTCCTCAAGGGTGCCCTGCTAAATGCTGGGCTGAAGGCTAAGAGGAGAGGTGGCATTCAATGTGTCCTGTGGCCTCCCTGGGGTTGATGAAGGGGTTGATGCCCAATAGAGTCCTTCATCTTGGCTTCAGCCCAGGGGACAGCTGCCAAGGGAAGGGTTGGCAATCAAGGGCGATGGAGATAAGAATGAAAAGGGGCACCACCCTGTGCCAAGGCTGGCATGGTGCATATCTGAGAGAGAAGCTGCCTATTCACAGCGTAGGGTTGTCAAGCTGGAGGCAGGGAGAGAAAAGCAAGAGCTTTTTCGTTCCTCTTAAGGATAGAATCTATAGGAAAACGTTGTAATAGGGTTAAAAATAAATTTCCCATCCATCCAGACTTTTTTCTTTGGTAGACTTTCTTGTCATCTATTTAAAATGAAACAAGTGCATGTACGTGGTTAAGAAATTTTAGCTAGGAATGATGGCGCATGCCTGTAGTCCCAGCTACTTGGGGGGCTGAGGCAGGAGGATCGCTCGAACCTGGAAGGTCAAGGCTGCATTGAGCCCAGATCATGCCACTGCACTCCAGCCTGAGTGATGAAGTGAGACCCTGTCTCAAAAAAAAAAAAAATTAAATTAAACAGTGCCGGGCTTGGGGGCTTATGCCTGTAATCCCAGCACTTTGGGAGGCCTAGGCAGGCAGATTGCTTGGGCTCAGGAGTTCAAGACCACCCTGGGCAAAAAATATAAAAATTAGCTTGGTGTGATGATGTGCCTGTAGTCCCAGCTACTCGGGAGGCTGACCTGAGCCCAGGGAGGTCGAGGTTGCAGTGAGCCATGATCATGCCACTGCACTCACTCCAGCCTGGGCAACAGAGCAAGACTGTCTCAAAATAAAAAAGGAACTTAAATGAAAAGAAGACGGCAGTTTCCTACCTCATTGTTCTCAAACTCCTCTTCAGAGGCAGCCATTTTTTTTTTTTTTAACTATGTTTTTCTACTGGCTCACTTTATTCCTCTAAAATAGTAACTTGTCTGTGTGGTACCATGACGGGTTCAGTATCTGACATGATGCTGCGCTGCCTACACCTTTGGGGATTCTTGGATCCTGACTGAGCTACCTCATTCCTAGACACCTGGTATACCACAATGCATCAGGGATGTGGGTAAATGTGCTTTTGGTTTATGTGGAATATTTGCATTTTGTTAGGTTGTGTGTGGTGGTTGAGTAGCCAAGAGGGTAGCATGCGGTGGATATTTGTTTTAAATATACAGCAACTGGAAACTCATTTACTGAGGCTATTTAGTTACCCTGAACTGTTTCTACCAAAAAAGCAGGATAAATGCTCCCTCAACACACACCTTTAATTACCAATTTTTAGAGTAAAAGGTTGAGTATCATTATGAGCTCAAAGTTTTTTATATATTCACTATGGTTCAATCATGACAGTTGCTATTTTTGATGCTGAAATTGCTGCAAATCTAATGTCCAAGTTTTCTTTGTACTTGTCTAGGCCTAGAATCTTTTAGTGGAAAAAAAAGCATTTAGAAGACAAAAATCAGACTGAGCACAGTGGCTCACGCCTGTAATCCTAGCACTTTGGGAGGCTGAGGCAGGTGGATTGCCTGAGCTCAGGAGTTTGAGACCAGCCTGGGCAACACGGTGAAACCCCGTCTCATTAAAATACAAAAAATTAGCGGGGGGTGGCAGTGTGTGCCTGTAGTCCCAGCTACTCAGGAGGCTGAGGCAAGAGAACTGCTTGAACCCAGGAGGCGGAGGTTGCAGTGAGCTGAGATCGCGCCACTGCACTCCAACCTGGGTGGCAGAGTGAGACTCCGTCTCCAAAAAAAAAATACAAAAAACAAAAAACAAAATCTGGGTTGCAGGGTTGATCATTGCTAATGGGGTGTAATAGGTGTTCAGATGACAGAGGGAGAAAATGTACTTTGTAAATTGTTAGTTCATCGAGGTTATGATTGCGCAACAATGTGAACATACTTAATGCCACTGAACTTTATTGCCATTGATAACTTTTAAATGGTAAATTTCATGTATATTTTGTCACAATAAAAAGTTTGAAAATTGAGTTTATAATATTTCCAGTTTGGGCCGAGCACAGTGGCTCACGCCTGTAATCCCAGCACTTCGGGAGGCTGAGGTGGGTGGATCACAAGGTAGGGAGTTCGAGACCAGCCTGACCAACATGGTGAACTCCCATCTCTACTGAAAATAAAAATTATCTGGGTGTGGTGGTCACCCAGGCTGGAGTACAGTGGTGCAATGTCAGCTCACTGCAACCTCTGCCTCCCAGACTCAAGTGATTATCCTACCTCAGCCTCCCAAGTAGCTATGATTACAGGCACCCACCACCACGCCTGGCAAATTTTTGTATTCTTAGTAGAGACGGAGTTTCACTATTTTGGCCAGGCTGGTCTCAAAACTCCTGACCTCAAATGATCAGCCTCCCTCGGCCTCCCAAAGTGCTGGGATTACAGGCATAAGCCACCACGCCTGACCTGTGTTTAGCTTCTAATGGTGTTAATATAAGTAGTTATTTACTTATTCAAGACCAGCCTCGGCAATATAGTGAGACCTCATCTCTACAAAAAAAATTAAAAATTAGCTGAGGGTGGTGGCACGCACTGATAGTCCCAGCCATTCAGGAGGCTGATGTGGAAGGATCACCTGAGCCTGGGAGGCAGAGGTTGCAGTGAGCCATGATCATGTCACTGCACTCTATCCTGGGTGACAGAGTGAGATCCTGTCTCTAAATAATAATAATAATAATAATACCAACACTATAATAAAAATACTGAGTGAAGTTTTTAAAATTTTTTTTTTTCTTTTTTGAGACAGAGTGTCACTCTGTCGCCCAGGCTGTGAGTGCAGTGGTGCAATCTTGGCTTACTGCAACCTCCGCCTCCCAGGTTCAAGTGATTCTCCTGCCTCAGCCTTCTGAGTAGCTGGGATTACAGGTGTGCACCGCTACGTCTAGCTAATTTTTGTATTTTTAGTAGAGATGGGATTTCACCGTGTTGGTCGTGCTGGTCTTGACCTCCTGACCTCGTAATCCGCCCGCCTAGGCCCCCCAAAGTGCTGGGGTTACAGGTGTGAGCCGTTGCACCTGGCCTAAAATTTCTTTGTAGTTCTTTTTGTCCTCAGAGACTATCCTACAAAGAATATACAAGGAACTTGAAATAATTGAGTTAATAACTTGAGTTAAAGGAACTTGAAATAATTATTTCTCTGGTGTTTATATTATCAATTAAATATATAGTTAGGTCCATTTGATGTGTTTCCAACTTCAGGATTCGTTTTTTTCTCATTTAATTTTATTTTTTGGTAAGATACAGCATAAGAGAGTCACATGGTGATAAGACAGAATCAGTAATAGAATGTAGCCCGTTAATGCTACCAGAAATCCAGAGAGAGAAATAAGCTAGGGTTTTATTCAGCAGCAGAGCGATCTCCATCCAGGGTCTGCTTGAAACCCCAGTCCCTCTCTGACACCACAAGGTCCCCTTGACTACCTGTCAGCCTCCTGGGGACCGCAATGGAAACATCTCAGCCGTAGACATCAATCTTCCTCTCACACTGCAGTTTCAAGATGATCTGTATTCTGCTGGGAAATTTTGGGTGGTGCTCTCAAACCAATATTTGTCATCCTGGTATGGGACCACCAACAAACCAAACAAGGACACCTGGGAGACGGGATAAGACAAGAGATGGTGGTGGGGTAACGGCCTGCCCCCATGCACACCTATCATGCCTTCAGCACCACTCACTCAACGCTAGTGTGCCAGGCTTCGTCTTGGAGCTGGGAGGAGAATGGAGTTCACCTTCTTCAAGGAAGACAGACTCTCAATACTCATAGTGACCCCAGAGCCCAGAAAAGAGAGCATCAACTAGTTGTTCTTCATTATATATTGAGAGAAGAGAGGATTCCCCTTGGCGACAAGGGAAGGGCATTCCAGGCAGAGGGAGCAGGGTGTGAGAAGGCTTGAGGCAGCTGGTGTGTCTGGGGAACCCCAAGAAACCCAGTGTGGGAGTCTGGGAGAGAAGAGAGGGATCAGATCATGTAGGGTGTTGAAAGCCAGGCAGAAAGTTTTAGATTTAATGGGAAGTCCCTGGGAAGACAGATTTTTTTTTGTTTTTGTTTTTTGAGACGGAGTTTTGCTCTTGTTGCCCAGACTGGAGTGCAGTGGCATGATCCTGGCTCACCACAACCTCCGCCTCCCGGGTTCAAGTGATTTTCCTGCCTCAGCCTCCCAAGTAGCTAGGATTATAGGCATGCGCCACCATGCCCGGCTAATTTTGTATTTTTAGTAGAGACAGGGTTTCTCCATGTTGGTCCGGCTGGTCTTGAACTCCTGACCTCAGGTGATCAGCCTGCCTCGGCCTCCCAAAGTGCTGGGATTACAGGCGTGAGCCCCCACGCCCGGCCAAAAAGACAGAAATTTTGAGTGGCAGAGGAGTGAAAGTCTGTGAGTTGCAGGAGATATCTTACCTGGTCACAGGTATGCAAGGCATACAACAGAGCCACAAACCCCAAGGACAGATACTGTGGTTCTCCAGTCAACTTTCCTTGATATACCTGAGGAAGTAGAGGCTGATCACCAGCACCTAGGAAGATGGAGAAGGGGACTGACCTGAAGCCTGTCCCATGGCTACCCACCATCATGTTGTCCTGCCACTTTCCGCTTTCCTTCCTGGGGCCCTCACCTTATCTTTGCTGTCTGGTTCCACCAGGAACCTGGACCATCTGAAATCTAAAAAGAAACTGAGGTTTGGGAGGATTTCAGAGTCATTTGACAAGCAACCTTCAGCCTTAAGCCTTGGGGGTCCCCCAGTATCCAGCCAGGGTATCTTTGGAGTCGCCTTTGTCACCCTCTACAGTGACCTCCCTCCCTGACATACCCAGGGTTTTTTTGCTTCCACATGCTTGTCTGTTTATGCAGTACACTTATGAACCACTCCAGACCAGATGAATTCAAGGGAAGCAGCGGCAGTTGGATACCGGGGTCCTGAGGGCTGGCAATCCCAGGGTACATAATGCACATAGTGGTCCTATTCTCCACATCTGCCTCAAAGCCTTGGACAGGGGCCTGGTTTGTCCTGAAAAGGAAGTCGGGATGGTCATTTAGAGGAGGAAGAGGCTTGGGCTTGGCCTTGGTCTCCACCTCCTACCCTGGACCCACCTGAGGACCACTTCATGTTGATTAATCCTGAAACCAAGGCCAGAGCTCCGTGGAGACCTTGAGTTTCCCACCACTGCACAGAACTGGCAGTTGGATACCACATGGCCCAGTGGGCATGGGGGAGGTGTTTTAATCAGCTGCTGCTGCTTATTCTCAACCTCCTTCTCTGACTTGACTCCCTTGAGTCCCTAGGAGCATAGGAGGGAAGAATTTAGGGGCTTGACCCAGCCTCCACCTACCTGTGGAAGAAGATTAGAGCCTGGAGCCATGATGGAGAGATGGCTAGGACCTGGGGTTGGGTCAGGGATTGGACCAAGACTAAGTTTGTGCACTGACCAACCACAATATCAGAGCATCACTGGACATGGGATCCTGTGGCTTCTGTAGGGGTTCAACGGTGCTGTCGAAGCATCTGTCAAACCAGTCAGACTCATCAGGCATGTGGAGGCAGGCAGAGCACGTCTGGACCTCAGATAAGCAGTTGCATTTTCTGGAAAAGTTGCTGGGACAGTGGCAGATTCCTGGGTGTATTTTGGCCATATTACGGAGATTGTTCTGGCTGGAGTGTTGGTGTAGGAAGTAGGCAATCAGCCACAATGAAAGGACATAGGCAGCCACCAGGCCCAAACTCCTGTATCGAATCATGATCTTTGGCCCTGATGATGGTGCCCCCGGCAGACAGTAGATTGGCCCTGACACCTGGCACCAGGAAGGAGAAGAGGCTGGGGCCACAGACGTCCCCAGCATCCCCCATCCTAATGGCTTCCATCCCTTTCCCAACCCTTGACACTACACCTCCTCCCAACACCTTGCTCCTGCCTCCCTGGTCACCTACTGGTCACTACTGGAACTGCCAAAACCTGACCTAGAGGCAGAAAGAAAGGGAGAGAGGACACTTTTGTGTTCCGTGGCCTCCCTGAGGAAACTGATGCCTAATGGGGTCTTCTGTGCCAGCCCAGTGATATCAGGGATTCATCACAGAGGCCACATTGTGACCTACTCCACTAAGGCCTATTGAGGACCGCGCTGGGGGTGGTGAAGAACGAACAGACACGAGACAAAGACAAACAGAGAACATGGCGGCCGCGCCTAGAGCCTCCGCCTCACTTTATTTATACTCCATAAACCCCATGTCAGCAAAATAACACAATGCAAAACAAACTTTCTGCACCCAGATATAACCTTCTGCTTAGTTCTTTGTCTCTAAGCTCTTTCTTATTTGTCTGCCTTCTTGGCGCCTACTAGAGTTCATTAAAAGTTCCACTAGAGATACTGTCCTTGACTACTGGAGTTTATTAAAAGTGCAACTAGCTAGAGATACTGTCCTTGAGCCTTATCTATTCTTAGCATATTGTTTTCAATGGCCCCTGCAAAGGCCCCTCCTTCGCCTTGGCATTCAGCCCAGAGCCCAAATGACCAGGGAGGTGTGGTAGTCAAGGGTCCAGGGGACCGGAGGGCACAGAGGGAGAGGTTGGGACAGGAGGGCACAGAGGGAGAGGTTGTGTCCAGGCTGGGGTGGGTGAGCAGGAGACAAAGAGGGAAACAGAAGGACCACCTTGGCGATGGCTCACACCTGTAATCTCAGAGCTTTGGGAGGCCAAGGCAGGAGGATCCCTTGAGTCCAGGAGTTCAAAAAGGGCCACCTGGAATCTTCTGAAGAGAATTTACTATACTGATGAAAGTGAATATTTGGTACCTTTAGCCCTTAACACCTCTCAGGGGTGGACTTTTTGAGAACTGTTTTTTGTTTGTTTTTTTGTTTGTTTGTTTGTTTGTTTGTTTGAGATGGAGTCTTGCTCTGTTGCCCATGCTGGAGTACAGTGGCGTGATCTTGGCTCACTGCAACCTCCGCCTCCTGGGTTCAAATGATTCTCTTGCCTCAGTCTACCGAGTAGCTGGGACTACAGGTGCGCGCCACGGTGCCCAGCTAATTTTTTTTTATTTTTAGCAAAGACAGGGTTTCACCATGTCGGCCAGGCTGGTCTCAAACTCCTGAGCTCCAGTGATCTGCCTGCCTTGTCCTCCCAAAGTGCTGGGATTACAGGCTTGAGCCACCACGCCTGGCCAATCCAGTATATATCTTACACTTATAGTATACCTAAATTCAAATCGTTTTGTCAGAAACGCATGATTTATAAATTTGATAAAATCGTACAGTCAAAAAAGATTTACATACCCAAGCTATAACAAGCTTACTGAAAAGTTTTCTAAGAACTGAATTGTTTATAAATTTAGATTAATGAAAATAAATTTAAAATTTCCTTGCTCACTTGCACTTGCTACATTTCAAGGGTTCATCCATCATATTGGATGGCACAGAACTACAGGCTAATTTAATTCTAAAAGTCAACAGTCTACTATCAGTGTTTACATTATTGTAACTGGATAAGTATTTCCTATAGAGTTTGTAAATGAACTAAGACGACTTTTTTGTTGTTCATGAGTTCATGATAACTTTTTTTTTTTTTTTTTGAGACAGTTTCGCTCTTGTTGCCCAGGCTGGAGTGCAATGGTACGATCTCGGCTCACTGCAGCCTCTGCCTCCTGGGTTCAAGCAATTCTCCTGTCTCAGCCTCCCGAGTAGCTGGGATTACTGGTGTGCACCACCACACTCGGCTAATTTTTGTATTTTTAGTTGAGACAGAGTTTCATCATATCAGTTATGCCCAGCCTTTTGTTCATGGTAACTTTCTAAGAAAGGGTATGGCTCACGCCTGTAATCCTAGCCCTTTGGGAGGCCGAGGCAGGCGGATCATGAGGTCGAGAGATCGAGACCATCCTGGCTAACACGGTGAAAACCCGTCTGTACTACAAATACAAAAAATTAGCTGGGCATGGTGGCGGGCGCCTGTAGTCCCAGCTACTCAGGAGGCTGAGGCAGGAGAATGGTGTGAACCCGGAAGGCGGAGCTTGCAGTGAGCAGAGATCATGTCACTGCACTCCAGCCTGGGCAACAGAGCGAGATTCTGTCACACAAAAAAAAGGGGGACGGGGTATGTAGGAGATAAAACTTCTAAGTTTGCATGTCTAGAAAAGGCATTCTGCTTGCAAAAGGTAGAATTGTGTTACTAAAAAAAAAAATCTTTAAGTTCTAACCCCTGATACTTATAAATGTATTTGGAAGTAGGGCCTTTGCAGATACAATGAAATTAAAATGAGATCATGCTGGATGAGAATGGGCCCTAATCCAATGACTAGTGTTTTTATAAGATGAGGGAAATTGGCCCGGCATGGTGACTCATGCCTGTGATCCCAGCACTTTGGGAGGCCGAGGCGGGCAGGTCACTTGAGGCTAGGAGTTTGAGACCAGCTGGCCAACATGGCGAAACCCAGTCTCTACTAAAATACAAAAAATTAGCCAGGTGTGGTGGTGGGCACCTGTATTCCCAGCTGCTTGGGAGGCTGAGACAGAAGAATTGCTTGAACCTGGGAGGCAGAGGTTGCAGTGAGCTGAGATTGTGCCACTGCACTCCAGCCTGGGTGACAGAGCAAAACTCCATCTCAAAAAAAAAGATGAGGATTTGGAAACAGAAGACACAGGGGAGTATGTATGCCATGTGATGATCGAGGTAGAGACTGGAGTGATGCTCTGATGCAGGGCAGGCAATCCCCAGAATTGGGCTTAGTCTGAGAGGGTTCTTGGCTTTGCCCTGATGCGATCCAGTGGTGTTAGCAACTTGTATTGAAGCGGCATTGCACAGCAGCAGCAGAGGTACACTGCTCCTTGTGGAGGAGGGCTACCCCATAGGCAGTGTGCCCAGAGTTAGCAGCTCAGCAGCAGCTCTGCAATCCTATTTATACCCACTTTTAATTACATGCAAATTAAGGGATGAATTATGCAGAAATTTTCCAGGCACAAGCAGTCCTCCTGCCTCAGCCTCGCAACATGCTGGGTGTGAGCCACTGTGCCCAGCCAAAAGTCTGATTTTTTATTCTTTGTTAACTGTAGTGGTTGAATTCTTGATCTTGGTCAACAGACTGGTAAACTTCAGAGAAAAACAATTCGCTGGCTAAATATTTAGTAGTTTACAGGATGATGCAAAAGCTAGAGAACCAGGCTCAGTCTATCAGGAGATGCAAAACATGGCCAAAGACTACCCCAGGAATGGCCCACCTGGAATGCTACCACTGCTGCCAACACAACTAGGCCCTTGACACTGTGGTAGTTTCAGTATGGCAGATTCTTTTCAGCTCTTCCCACTAGGAAGAGCAGTTCAGGCCGGGCGCGGTGGCTCAAGCCTGTAATCCCTGTAATCCCAGCACTTTGGGAGAGACCGAAGGAGAGGATCAGAGATAGGAGATAGAGAGTAATGGACTAAACACAATGTAGAAACCGTCCTCTACTAAACAATACAAAAAAAAAATAAAAAAAAAAAAAAAAAAGCTAGCCGGGCGAGATGGCGGCGCCTGTAGTCCCGCTACCCGGGAGGCTGACGACAGGAGAAGGCGTGAACCCGGGAGGCGGAGCTTGCAGTGGGAAGCTGAGATCCAGCAAGCACTCGTGACAAAGCGAGCTCCGTCTCAAAAAAAAAAAAAAAAAAGCAGTTCATTTCCCCACTTCTTGGATCTTGGATCACTTTATGACTTGATCTGACCAATAGAATGCTGCAGAAGTGACACTGTAAGGGCTAGGCACAATGATTCACACCTGTAATCCAAGCACTTTGGGAGGCCAAGGCAGGAGGATTGCTTGAGCCTAGGAGTTCAAGGCCATCCTGGCCAACATAGCGAGACCCCTTTCTATAAAACAAAATTAAACTTAACTGGGTGTGGTGACATGCATTTGTAGTTCCAGCTACTCAGGAGGCTGAGGTGGGAGGATCCCTTGAGCCCAAAAGATTGAGGCTGCAATAAGCCATGATTGTGCCACCCCATTCCAGCCTGGGCAACAGAGCAAGCTCCTGTCTTAAAAAATAAAAAAATTAAAAAATAATAAAAAAGCGAATTGCAACTGACGCATCTAAAAAAGCTGGTAACCTCAAAATGCTAAACCTTCTGTGAAAAGCTGGGCCCAAAACAAAACAAACAAACCAAAAAAACCCTCACCCTTATCGAAATGGGTAAAGAGCCTCCCCCAACAACTCAAAGTCTGGGTTTGCACCTGGCATGAAATTGAATCTAAACTTATACCTCCTACAGGATCCAGGGGACCAGGCAAAGAAATTAACTCAAATAGTGCTCCTGAGATCTGGAAGGCACGTCTGGCCCTTCCCTCCCAGACACTGTGGTTGCAGGCAAGACAATCAGGCCAGGATTTTATTCCATACCAGACTGATCTCCATACAATTTCCTCTTGCCCTTTACCCCCAGAGAAATAGGACTTGTGTGGACTCAGCTCGGCTGAGCTTGTGTGAGCAGAGAGCTTGTCCACATGCTAGCTGATGGATGACTTCGATTTCTGCTTCTGCACTACACGTGGGCAGTATTTCCTTGGAGCCCTTGGTCTGATTATCCTCCTCCCAGTGATAGAAACACTTTCCTTGCTATTCTGATCCAAATCCAAAGAGGGTGACCTAGTGGATGAAAGAGGGACATATGTGTCAGCAGGCAGACTCCTGTCCTCATCCCTGCCTCCCTTCACTTAGCATCTGGGATGACAGGTTGCCCCTGGGAGCTGGGAGGAGACTGGAGCTCACCACCAGGAAACAGACTCTGGACACTCTCCTAGAGTCACTGAGGAGCCCAAAAAAGAGAATGTCAACTCGCTTCTTCTCATAATATTGGAGGAAGAGAGGGGAACCCCCCAGGACATAAGAGAAGGGCATTCCAGGCAAACAGAATGGTGCATGAGGCAGCTCATGTGTCTGGGGATTTCTACGAGCCCATGATGGGAGCCTGGGAGACAGGAGGCAAGGGGAGGAGTCAGAACATGTAGAGTCTCTTTTTTTTTTTTTTGAGATGCAGTCTCGCTCTGTCACCAGGCTGGAGTGCAGTGGCACAATCTCGACTAACTGCAACCTCCGCCTCCCGGGTTCAAGCAATTCTTCTGCCTCAGCCTCCCGAGTAGCTGGGACTACAGGCATGTGCCACTATGCCTGGGTATTTTTTGTATTTTTAGTAGAGATGGAGTTTCACCATATTGGCCAGGCTGGTGGCGAACTCCTGACCTCATGATCTATCTGCCTCAGCCTCCCAAAGTGTTGGGATACAGGCATGAGCCACTATGCTTGGCCTACATGTAGAGTCTTGAAAGCCAGGCAGAAAACTTTAGACTCCATGCTGAAGGCATTGAGGAGCAGGAATTTTAAGAGAAGATACAAGAATCTTTCCTGCCTGGGCACAGTTGTGCAAGACACAGAACAGAGCCTTGGGCCCCAGGGATGACGCTGACCCTGGTGAGGCAGCCAGTTGTCCTGCTTGCACCTGGGGAGGAAGGGGGAGGGAACTGACCTGGGGCCCTTCCCACAGCAACCCACAGCCACATCCTACCCCTTTTCCTATTCCCCCCTCACCATGTCTTTGCTATCTTCCACTCCACTAGGGAACCAGACCATCTTCCAAAATCTGAGAAAGAATTGAAGGTGGGGGAGTTTGGGCCATAAGACCTGGGAAAGTCCTGCAAGTGTCCCCAGTAAGCCAACAGAAGGTCTTTCCAGAGCCCCTGCTGTTATTCCCTGCAGTGACCTCCCCTCACCCCCACACAGAGAGTTTGGGGTCACCTCCTCCATCACCTCATCACTTAGATCATCTGAAGTCCACACCAGCTCAGAGAGCTTCTGCAGTAGCATCTCCAGCTGCATCCAGGAGCCCTGGTCACTGGCATTCCTGGGATAGATGAAGCATTGTGGGTGGTTTGGTTCCTCACCTTCATCTCAAAGCCCTAGACTTAGGGCCCACTTCATCTTGGGAAAGGGAGCAGACACTGATGGAACTGTGGGGCAGGCCTGGCCCTCCTGCTCCCGCCCTCTCCCCAGCACCCACCTGAAAACCACAGGGTATTGGTCGATGTCGTTGCCAAGGGTGAAGCCCTGCAAGGTATGTGGGCACCCCAACAGCACACAAGTCCCACAGTAGAAATCAAAATGGCTCACCGAGAGCCTGGGAATCACTTTAGACAGCTTCCTCCACAATTTCCCAAGCTGGCTCCCTGAGTTCATGCCCTGGAAACAGGAAGAGGGAAATTGGGGGCTGGGCCCAGGGGAGAGAAAACAGAGCTGGGTAGATAAGATCTCCATCCAGAGACTGTGAAGACAGGGCCAAGGGCAGGGATTTGGGCGGAAGGTGGGAAATGGGTGAGGCCCAGGAAGCATGGCAGATAGGGCCGGGCCCAGTATTGACCACTGACCAACCACCAGAGCACAGTGTCAGAAGTCATAGACTCTCTTGTCCTCAACAGGTACCCCATGGTCTTCCTGGAGCATGCATCAAGCCAGTTCCATTTGTCGGCTGTGTGGCCGCAGGAGGAGCAGTTGAGGGTCTCAGAAGGGCAGCCATACTTCCCAGAACTGAACCAAGGGCAGTTGCAACACCGTAGTACCAAGTACATTTGTTTTTCCTGGGGTGCTGATTCAGGTGTCAGATCCAGATAGGGGGTCATCAGCCAGAGGATGAGCATCCAAAAGACACACAGGACAAAAATCTGCCAGCGCTTCATGTCTGCCCCAGGTAGTAGCTCCTGTGGTGGGCCGCAGACTGGCTTCTCTACCTGGAAGGACGAGGGGCTGAGGCCACAGGCAGCACCAGCTTCCCTCTGTCCTGTTGGCCTCCACAGCTCCCCATCCCTCCAACCTCCACCTCCTTCCAACCCCTCCTCTCCTGCCTCACTATCCATTTGCTCACCCCAAAAAAGGACTCTGACTGGGCATGGGGTGGAAGAGGCCAGGGCAGAGAGACAGCATGTGGCTAGCCCTGCAAGGGGAAGGAATAACTCAGTGGGGCCCTTGGTGTTATCCCAGTTATATCATAGATCTCATCACAAAGTACACATTGTGACCTCCCTCCTTTAGCCTGCCTGGAAAAAGCCACCACCTTTCTCTGACACCCGAGTAACCTCCACTGGATGTAAGATACATGAGGACAGGGACTCAGCTAGTCTCTCTTCTTCACCTCTGCAGCTCTAAGACTTAGAATTATTTAATAAATATTTATGGATAAATAAACAGGGGTTTGAGAGGGAATTTTTTTTTTTTTTTTTTTTTTTGAGACGGAGTTTTTGCTCTGTTGTCCAGGCTGGAGTGCAGTGACGTGATCTTGGTTCACTGCAACTTCTGCCTGCCAGGTTCAAGCAATTCTCATGCCTCACCCTCCCAAGTAGCTAGGACTACAGGCACGTGCCACCATGCCTGGCTAATTTTTGTATTTTTAGTAGAGACGGGATTTCGCGGTATTGGCCAGGCTGGTCTCAAATTCCTGACCTCAAGTGCAAGTGATCCGCCCACCTCAGCCTCCCAAAGTGCTGGAATTATAGGCGTGAGTCACCATGCCCAGCGGGAAATTTATTTTTTAATTATTATTATTATTTTGAGATGGGAGTTTCACTCTTGTCGCCCCGGCTGGAGTGCAGAGGCACGATCTCGGCGCACTGCAACCTCTGTCTCCCGGGTTTGATTCTCTTGCCTCGGCTTCCCGAGTAGCTGGCATTACCGGCGCCCACCACCATGCATGGCTAATTTTTTTTGTATTTTTAGTAGAGATGGGGTTTCACCATGTTGGTCAGTCTGGTCTCCAACTCCTGACCTCAGGTGATCTATCCGCCTCGGCCTCCCAAAGCACTGGGATTACAGGCGTGAGCCACCGCGCCCTGCCCCAGCTGGGAACTTTAAATACACTTATGTGTGATGCCCTCTCTGGAGTTGTGTGACATCAACTCAATCCTCTCTTGTAGTCTCTAGACCCTGTATCCAACAGCCTACTGGACTGCCACTTAGATGGCTCAGCGACATCTCACCTGAATAAGCCTGACTGAACCCAGCATTTTCCCTGTAAACCAACCCTTCCCAAAACTTCTCTGTCTTGTTTTGAGAGGGAGTCTTGCTCTATCACCCAGGGTGGAGTACAGTGGCGCAATCTCAGCTCACTGCAACTTCTGCCTCCAGGGTTCAAGCAATTCTCCTGCCTTTGCCTCCCGAGTAGCTGGGATTACAGAAGCGTGCCACCACACCCTGCTAATTTTTTTGTATTTTTAATAAAGACAGGATTTCACCATGTTGGCCAGGCTCATCTTGAACTCCTGACCTCAGGTGATCTGCTCACCTCAGCCTCCCAAAGTACTGGGATTACAGGCGTGAGCCACTGCACTCAGCCTCAAAACTTCTCTATCTCAATAAATGATTCCACCATGTACCCAGTTATTGAAACCAGAACTCATGTATTCTTGATTCTTCCTACTCCTATGATACCCAAATTCTTTTTTTTTTTTTTTTTTTAAGGACAAAGTCTCACTCTGTCACCCAGGCAGGAGTGCAGTGGCACAATCTTAGCTCACTGTAGCCTGTGCTTCCAAGGTTCAAGCAATCCTTTTGTGTCCGGAATTGGTGGGTTCTTAATCTCACTGACTTCAAGAATGAAGCTGCCGCCTGGGCGCAGTGGCTCAAGCCTGTAATCCCAGCACTTTGGGAGGCCAAGACGGGCGGATCACGAGGTCAGGAGATCGAGACCATCCTGGCTAACATGGTGAAACCCCGTCTCTACTAAAAAATACAAAAAGAAAAAAAAAAAACCCGGGCAAGGTGGCGGGCGCCTGTAGTCCCAGCTATTCGGGACGCTGAGGCAGGAGAATGGCATAAACCTGGGAGGTGGAGCTTGCAGTGAGCTGAGATCCGGCCACTGCACTCCAGCCTGGGCGACAGAGCGAAACTCCGTCTCAAAAAAAAAAAAAAAAAAAAAAAAAAAAAGCTGCCGACGCTTGCGGTGTTACAGTTCTTAAAGATGGTGTGTCCAGAGTTTGTTCCCTCTGATGTTCGGACATGTTCAGAATTTCTTCCTTCTGGTGGGTTCGTGGTCTGGTTGGCCTCATGAGTGAAGCTGCACACCTTTGGGGTGAGTGTTATAGCTCATAAACACAGTGCAGACTCGAAGACTGAGCAGCAGCAGCATTTATTGCAAAGAGTGAAAGAACAAAGCTTCCACCTTGTGTAAACATACCAATTTGTGCTGCTGGCTCAGGCAGCCTGCTTTTATTCCCTTATCTGACCCCACCCACATCCTGCTGATTGGTCCATTTTACAGAGAGCTGATTGGTCCGTTTTGACAGGGTGCTGATTGACACGTTTACAAACCTTTAGCTAGACACAGAGTGCTGATTGGTGCATTTACAAACCTTGAGCTAGACCCAGAGTGCTGATTGGTGCATTTACAATCCTCTAGCTAGACATAAAAGTTCTCCAAGTCCCCACTGGACTCAGTAGCCCAGCTGACTTCACCTAGTGGATGCCAGGCCAGGGCCAGGGCCACGGGCAGAGCTGCCCGCCAGTCCCAGGCCACGAGCCTGCACTCCTCAGTCCTTGGGTGGTGGATGGGACCCTGCACTGAGGAGCAGGGGGGCAGCGCCCGGGGAGCCTCAGGCCACGTGGGAGCCCACGGGAGGTTGGGGGTGGGGCGGGGCTTGGGCATGGTAGGCTGCAGGTCCCGAACCCTGCCCTGCGGGGAGGCAGCTGAGGCCCGGCAAGAACCGAGGTCGGCGTGGGCGTCTGGCAGTGCTGGGGGACCCAGCGCACCCTCAGCAGTTGCTGGCCCAGGTGCTAAGCCCCTCACTGCCCGAGGCCCTGTGCTGCTGGCCGGCGGCTCCGAGTCGGGGGCTGCTGAGCCCATGCCCACCCAGAACTCGCGCTGGCCCGCTAGCCCTGTGGGCAGCCTGAGTTCCCGCCCACACCTCTCCCTCCGCACCTCCTGGCAAGCGGAAGGAGCCGGCTCTGGCCTGGCCAGCCCAGAGAGGGGCTCCCACAGTGCAGCAGCGAGCTGATGGGCTCATCTAGCTCAGCAAGAATGGACGCAGAGGCCGAGTAGGCGCCGAGAGCGAGCGAGGGCTGCTAGCATGTTGTCGCCTCTCACTCTCACCTCAGCCTGCCAAGATGCTGGGACTACAGAAGTGTGCCACCACACTAGGCTTATTTATTTATTTAATTTATTTCTGAGACAGAGTCTGGCTCTGTCGCCCAGGCTGGAGTGCAGTGGCACCATCTTGGCTCATTGCAACCTCTGCCTCCCAGGTTCAAGTGATTCTCATGCCTCAGCCTCCCAGGTAGCTGGGACTACACGCGTACAACACCGCACCTGGTTCATTTTTGTATTTTTTAGTAAAGACGGGATTTCACTGTGTTGGCTAGGCTGGTCTCCATCTGGCCTCAAGCAATCCGCCTACCTTGGTCTCCCAAAGTGCTGGAATTACAGGCATGAGCCCCTGAGGCTTTCCAATTTTTTTTTTTTTTTTTTTTTTTTTTTTTTTTTTTTTTTTTTTTTTTTTTGATTGGGGT
>NW_016808366.1:701918-742954 GCF_001698545.2 Rhinopithecus bieti
CAGGCATGGAACCACTGCGCCCGGCCTCAAATCCATTTTTTAATTCATTTGTTTCTAAGTCATCTTCTTCATCTCCACTGCCACCCCCTTAATTCAATTGTAGTCTTGTAAAGGTAGTAAAATAATGAAAAATTTTAAGTTGTTTTTAAGGTTCAAGAAAAAAAATAGTTCTAATGTTTTTTAAAAAATCAAAACATTTTGTTCAATGGGATAAGAACAAGTAAAATTGTTCATCTTAGCTAGAGGAAAGCTGCGCTGGATATTGCATAGCTTTTAAATCAGTTCACCCAAAAATCCGAGTAAGGTCTGTAGGCTAGCTAATTATATCATACCAATGTCAAGTTCCAGGTTTTGAAAAAGTACCTATGGGCCGGGCACAGTGGCCCACACCTGTAATCCTAGCATTTTGGGAGGCAAGGTGGGCGGATCACCTGAGGTCAGGAGTTCAGGACCAGCCTGACCAACATGGAGAAGCCCTGTCTATATTAAAAATACAAAATTGGCCAGGCGCAGTGGCTCAAGCCTGTAATCCCAGCACTTTGGGAGGCCGAGACGGGCGGATCACGAGGTCAGGAGATCGAGACCATCCTGGCTAACACTGTGAAACCCCGTCTCTACTAAAAAATGCAAAAAACTAGCCGGGCGAGGTGGTGGGCGCCTGTAGTCCCATCTACTCGGGAGGCTGAGGCAGGAGAATGGCATGAACCCGGGAGGCGGAGCTTGCAGTGAGCTGAGATCCGGCCACTGCACTCCAGCCCCGGCGACAGAGTGAGACTCCGTCTCAAAGAAAAAAAAAAAAAAAATTAGCTGCGCGTGGCGGCACATGCCTGTAATTCCTACTCGGGAGGCTTAGGCAGGAAAATCACTTGAACCTGGAAGGTGGAGGTTGTGGTGAGCCGAGATTGTGCCCCTGAACATGATTTTACCTGGGCAAAAAGAGTGAAACTCTGTCTCAGAAAAAGAAAAAGTACTATATGTACTATATGGTAAGACGCTACCATTAAGAGAAAATGAATGCCAGGCACAGTGGCTCATGCCTGTAATCCCAGCACTTTGGGAGGCCAAGGTGGGGTTTGAAGCTTGAAGCCAGGAGTTTGAGACCTGCCTGGGCAACACAACAAGACCCCTTCTCTACACACACACACATACACAATTAGCCGGGCATGGTGGTGTGCGTCTTTATTCCTAGCTACTTGGGAGGTTCAGGTGGGAGGATCACTTGAGTCCAGAAGTTAAAGGCTACAGTGAGTTGTGATAGCAGCACTGCACTCCAGCCTGGGTGACAGAGCAAGACTCTGTCTCTGAAAAAATAAAGCAAAAATAAAGAATAAAATGGGAAAATGGATGATGGGTACATGGGACTTTTCCGTACTATTTTTTACAATTTCTTGTGTGCCTATGGTTATTTCAAAATAAAAAAGTTTTAAAAATTATCTACCAGCCTGGGCAACATGGGGAGACCCTATCTCTACAAAAAATACAGAACTTGGCCATTGTGGTCCAGCTACTGAGGAGGAAGCTGAGGTAGGGATCGCTTGAGCCCAGGAGGTCGAGGCTTTGGTGATCTGTGATCGTGCCACTGCACTCCAGCCTGAGTGACAGAGTGAGACCTTGTCTCAAAGAAAAAACAAATCGTCTAGGAAAAGATGCATAGCAAGTTTTATCGCTATTTCATTTACATCAACTGCTATAATTTTTTTTTCTTTTTTGAAATGGAGCCTTGCTCTGTTGCCAGGCTAGAGTGCAGTGGCCTGATCTCAGCTCACTGCAACCTCTGCCTCCTGGATTCAAGAGATGCTCCTGCCTCAGCCTCCGGAGCAGCTGGGACTACAGGTTTAGACTCCAGCTAATTTTTGTATTTTGAGTAGAGACGGGGTTTCACCGTGTTGACCAAGATGATCTCGATCTCTTGACCTTGTGATCTGCTTGCCCCTACCTCCCAAAGTGCTGGGATTACAGGCATGAGCCACTGTGCCTGGCCAGCTGGTATAATTTTTTTAATTTTTGTAAACTCATAAAATTTACCATTTTAACCATTTTTAAAAATATTTTGGCCTGGTGTGGTGGCTCATGCCTGTAATCCTAGCACTTTGGGAGGCTGAGGCAGGCGGATTGCCTGAGTTCAGGAGTTCAAGACCAGCCTGGGCAACATGGTGAAACCCCGTCTCTACTAAAATACAAAAATTAGCCAGGCGTGGTGGCGTGCACCTGTAATCCCAGCTACTCAAGAGGCTGAGGCAGGAGAATTGTTTGAACCCGGGAGGCAGAGGTTGCAGTGAGCCAAGATCATGCCACTGTACTCCAGCCTAGGAGACAGAACGAGACTGTCTAAAAAATATATATATATATATTTTTAAGTTCCGAGATACAGGCCAGGAGCGGTGGTTCACGCCTATACGCCTATAATCCCAATACTTTGGGAGGCCAGGACAGGAGGATTACAAGGTCAAGGGATTGAAACCATCCTGGCCAACATGGTAAAACCCCATCTCTACTAAAAATACAAAAATGAGTTGGGTATAGTGGCACATGCCTGTAATCCCAACTACTCAGGAGGCTGAGGCAGGAGAATCATTTAAACCCGGGAGGCGAAGTTGCAGTGAGCTGAGATCGAGCCACTGCACTCCAGCCTGGCAACAGACTCCGTCTCAAGAAAAAAAAAAAAAGAAGAAAGTTCCGGGATACATGTACAGGTTTGTTACATAGGTAAACGTGTGCCATGGTGGTTTGCTGCACCTATCAACCCATCACGTAGGCATTAAGCCCCGCCTGTATTAGCTGTTCTGATGCGCTCCCTCCCACTGGCCTGCCCACCAGGCAGGCCCCAATGTATATTGTTCCCCTCCCTGTGTCCACGTGCTCTCATTGCATTTTATCCATTTTTTTAATGTGCAACCATCATCACTACCTAGTCTCAGAACACATTCATCACTCCAAGCATATTCTAGTGAATAATACATTGAATAAGACTAGAGTCAATAATAAGACATTCATATCCCCACTACCCATTTTTTCCAGATCTTAACATTTCTTTGCTTTTGCTGTTCTGGTGTTTAGGTATGAATATATGTTCATTTATCCTGTTAGAGTACATTCAGGCTTCCTAAATATGAGAACTCTTTTTTTTTTTTTTCTTGAGACAGAGTTTCACTCTTGTTGCCCAGGCTGGAGTGCAATGGCGCGATCTTGGCTCACCGCAACCTCCACCTCCCAGGTTCAAGCAATTCTCTTGCCTCAGCCTCCAGAGTAGCTGGGATTACAGGCATGCGCCACCACGCCCAGCTAATTTTGTATGAGAACTCTTGCCTTTCATCAATTCTGGATAATTCTCAGTCATTTCTTTCAAATATTGCCTCTCCCTTATTCTCAGTATTTCCTCCTATTAGGAAATTCCTATTAGGCAAATGTTGTATTTTTTTTCTTTCTGTCCTTCAAGTATCTGAATCTCTCTCTTACATCTATGATTTTATTTCTCTATATTACATTATGGGTAATCTTTTTCAGCTCCATCTTTCTGTTCAATATTTCTCTCTCTGCC
The DNA here is from genome assembly GCF_001698545.2 of Rhinopithecus bieti. Taxonomy (NCBI): domain Eukaryota; kingdom Metazoa; phylum Chordata; class Mammalia; order Primates; family Cercopithecidae; genus Rhinopithecus; species Rhinopithecus bieti. The sequence continues at coordinate 705,457 of NW_016808366.1, forward strand.
TTTTTTTTTTTTTTTTTTTTTTCATTATTGGTATTTTTTTTTAGCCCCTCTTTTTTTTTAAAATTTTTTTCCCTTCCTTTTTTTTTTTTTTTTTTTTTTTTTTGAGACAGAGTTCTCACTTTGTTGCCCAGGCTGGAGTAAAGTGGCCTGATCTCAGCTCACTGCAACCTCCACCTTCCAGGTTCAAGCAATTCTTTCTCGCTGCCTTCAGCCTCCAAACTAGCTGGTATTACAGACCATTCATCACCACACCTGGCTAATTTTGTAATTTTTAGTAAGAGATGGGGTTTCAACCATGTTGCCCCCCTAGGCTGGTCATGCAAACTCTTCAAGGTGATCCACCGTCCGCCCCTTGGACTCCCAAAGGCTGGGATTACAGGTGTGAGCCCTGCACCGCGGACCAATATTTTTCCTCCTTTAAACTGTTCCAATTGGTTGTTTAGCCCCTTCTACCTGGTTTTAAAACTTAAATGCGGGCCGCGGTGGCTCAGGCCTGTAACCCCAGGCCAACTTTGGGAGGCCCGAGACGGGCGGATCACGACGGTCAGGAGATCGAGACCCATCCTGGCTAACATGGTGAAACCCCCCTCTGCTACTAAAAAATACAAAAAAACCTAGCCCGGGCGACAGGTGGCGGGCACCTGTTGTCCCAGCTTACTCGGGACGGGGGGGCCTGAAGGCAGGAGAATGGCAAAAACCCGGGAGGCCAGAGCTTGCAGTGAGCTGAGATCCGGCCCACCTGCAACTCCAGCCCTGGGCCCCGACAGAGAGGAGACGCTTTGTCTCAAAAAAAAAAAAAAAAAAAAAAAACCTTAAATGACTATTTTTCATTTCAGAAATTCTTTTGAAATGTAGCTTTCAGTCTCCCCCCCCCCCCATGGGGGTCCGCTTCTGTCACCGAGGCCAGTGTGCAGTGGTGGCAGTCTCGGCTCCACCTGAACCTCCCAACTTCCCAGGTTAAGTGATTCTCCTGCTCAGCCCTCCTGAGTAGCTGGGAATTAGCAGGCCGTGCGCCTCCATCTTGGGAAGTCAATTCACCTCTTGGGCTCGCTCATCTATAAAATGAGACTTGAATTAGCAGCCTAGGCCTGTGCGTGGCAGTGGCTCAGCATCTGTAATCCCAGCACTTCGGGAGGCTGAGACAGGTGGATCGCCTGAGGCCCAGAGTTAGAAACGCAGCCTGGCCAAACATGGCAAAACCCCATCTCTACCTAACAAATATAAAAAAACTAGCTGGGCAATGGTGGCAATGGCACCTGTAATCCCAGCTAGCGCAGGAGGCTGAGGCCAGCAGAATTGCTTGAACCTGGGAGTGGAGGTTAGCAGTGAGCCTGAAGATTCACGCCACTGCACCTACGCGCCTGGGTGACAGAGCAAAACTCTGTCCCAAAAAAAAAAAAAAAAAAAAATAGCACCTAACTCCCCATGTTTTGAGGGTGAAATGGATTACAGGGCAATGGGGCATATTGTCCATGTTCAGTGTACTGCTAGTTTCCTCCCTTGGCCTTTGCTCCTTCCTTGGTGAGGCTGCAGCCTGAGGGATTGAGTCCAGGCTTGCCACAAGTCACCCAACCCCAGGTCGCCTCCTCTTCCTTTTTGTGGAAAGCATTCCCTAAACCCAGCCATGTTTGGTCACTTCTCTAAAAGACTCCCTGGTCCGCCTGGCCACTCTTATCAAAGTTTTGATCTTAAGTCATTGAATGATTTGAGCTATGAACCTCTGAAATAAAACAGATTGGAGTTTAGATATTATCTTATCTAGTCAACTCAAAAGGCTTTTAAATCCAGGGATGATAATAGCAGTTAGTGTCTAAGGTTGTTTTTGTTGTAGGGGGGGGGGGGGTTTGTTTGTTTTTAGAGACCAGGGTCTTGCTATATTGCCCAGGCTGGTCTCAAACTCCCTGGGCTCAAGTGATCCTCCTCTCTGCCTCAGTCCTGCCCAAGTAGCTGGAACTAGCAGGTGTACCACTGGGCCTGGCCAAGGTTTTGTGAAGATGAACTGACATGAATATAGGTGAAGATAAAAGAATTTACACAACAGGGCAGGTGCGGTGGCACATGTCTGTAATCCCAGGCACTTTGGAGGAAAACAAGGCCAGGCAGATCACTTGAGGTCAGAGTTCGAGACCAACCTGGCCCCCCAAAACATGGTGAAACCCCATTTCTACCAAAAAAATATAAAAAATTAGCCCAGGTGTGGTGGAGGACCCCTGTAATCCCACTACTCCGGGAGGCTGAGGCATGAGAATTCGCTTGAACTGGGATGGCGGAGGTTGCAGTGAGCTGAGATTGCACCAGCTGCAGCTCCAGCCTGGGTGACAGAATGAGATTCTGCCCAAAAAAAAAAAAAAAAAAAAAAGTTACCACCATATCTTGCCACATAGTAGAGCTTGATAAATGCTAGCGTTTTTTTTTTTTTTTTTTTTGAGATGGAGTCTCACTCTGTCGCCCAGGCTGGAGTGCAGTGACGCGATCTTGGCTAACTGCAACTTCTGCATGCCGGGTTCAAGCCATTCTCCTGCCTCAGCCTCCCAAGTAGCTGGGACTACAAGCGCCACCATGCCTGGCTAATTTTTTGTATTTTTGGTATAGACAAGGTTTCACCATGCTGGCCAGGCTGGTCTCGAACTCCTGACCTTGTGATCCTCCCACCTCTGACACCCAAAGTGCTAGAATTACAGGTGTGAGCCACCACGCCCAGCCAACGCTAGCTATTTTTAAAAATTAGTATTATTAGCCATTATTTTTATTTTTATTATTTTATTAAGGGATATGTTAATATCCATTATTAGGACTGTAACTTTCTTTCTTTTTTTTTTTTTTTGAATTGGAGTCTTGCTCTGTTACCCAGGCTGGAGTGCAATGGCACAATCTTCGGCTCACTGCAACCTCTGCCTCCCAGGTTCAAGCAATTATTCTGCCTCAGCCTCCTGAGTAGCTGGGATCACAGGTGCCCGCCACCATGCCCAGCTAATTTTTGTATTTTTAGTAGAGACCGGGTTTCATCATATTGGCCAGGCTGGTCTTCTGGCTTGGCTGGTCTTGAACTCATGACCTGGTGATCCACCCTCCTTGGACTCTCAAAGTGCTGGGATTACAGGCATGAGTTACCGTGCCCGGCCAGGACTATAACCTTCTTGAAGGCAAAGACTGTTCTAATTCAACATCTCTCTTCCCAGGACTCAACACAGGGTAGGGAGCACAGTATGTGTATGTATATTTGAGTGTTGCTTGCATACATTTAAAAATACATATTACATTTTAAAATCTGAATTTAGTGCAATTTTTTTATTTTTATTTTTTAACAATTTTTATTTTATTTTATTTTGAGACGAAGTTTCACTCTTGTCCTCCAGGCTGGAGTGCAGTGGCAAGATCTTGGCTCACTGCAACCTCCACCTCCTGGGTTCAAGCGATTCTCCTGCCTCAGCCTCCCGAGTAGCTAGGATTACAGGCATGCGCCACCATGCCTGGCTAACTTTTTGTATTTTTAGTAGAGATGGGGTTTCACCATGTTGGCGAGGCTGGTCTTGAACTCCTGACCTCAGGTAATCTGGCCTCCTTGGCCTCCCCTAGTGCTGGGATTACAGGCGTGAGCCACCACCCCTGGCCTTCTTTTAAAATTATTTTTGAGACAGGGTCTCACTCTGTCACCCAGGCTGGAATGCAGTGGCACGATCTCGGGTCACTGCAACCTCTGCCTCCCACCTCAGCCTCCCGAATAGCTGGGATTAAAGGCATCAGCCACCACACCCAGCTAAGTTTTTGTATTTTTTGGTACAGATGGGGTTTTACTATGTTGGCCAGGCTGGTCTGAAACTCCTGACCTCAAGTGATCCACCTGCCTTGGCCTCCCAAAGTGCTGGGATTACAGGCATGGGCCACCGTGCCTAGCCTTAGTGTAATATTTGAGGCACTCAGATATTTTTTTCCTGTGCTGCTGGTTTTGGTCCCATGTGGGCAATAAAACAAGGAACCTTTCAGGAAAGTACTTCTCACACTTTAATGTGCATGCTAATTATCTGGAGAGTCTTGTTAGAATGCAGATTCTGATTCTGCAGGTTTGGGGTGAGGCCTGGGATTCTGCATTTCTAACAGGTTCCCAGATAAGGCCAATGTTTCTGGTCCAGGGATCACACTTAGGGTAGCAGAGCTTTAGACTTAATTCCATCAGCAGATTCCTTATTACCTATTTCTGATAGAATTCTTGGTCTTCTCAGGAATCTGAAACCCAGATAATAGAGGGGGATCCCAGGTGTCCTCTGCCACCCTGTTAGCTTAGGGAGACCCAAAAGCTTTGGCTTCCATGAAAAGTCCTCCTCCAGTTGCCCCAAAAGGTGTAGCATGAGTCCTTCCAAATCTTTTCTCATGATTATATAAATACATATTTCCCCATACAAGATTATTATATATATGTTTTTATATATAATAATTTACATATAACTATATATAATATATATAACAGCTTATACACACACACACATACACACAGAGAAGGTCTTGCTCTGTCGCCCAGGCTGGAGTGCAGTGGTGTGATCATAGCTCACTATGAGGCAGGAGAATAGGGAATCAGGGTAACTGGGGGTTAAGAGTTAAGCAAATGAATGGGTGCAGCCAGTTTTAGGCAGCATACAGGCCACATCTTCACTCCTATGATAACAAGACAGAAGTTTCCACTTCAGCCTCTGATTGACGGTGGAGCCAAATCTCCACTTCAGCCTCTGATTGGCTGTGGGTCAAGTCTCCACTTCAGTCTCTGATTTGGTCGCAGGCCAATCCTTCATAGAGTGTAGCCAATTGGAGGCCTCTAAAGGGCACCTGGGGTGTTGCCTGGTCCCTTTAGCTTAATGCAAACCCTGATTGAGGAGGCTCTTGAGCCGCTTGCTCTAACAGCTGCGGTTCTGAATTGTCTTCAATAAATCTATGCTTTTGTTATTCCGTTCTTCTGTTGCTATTTGTCTTTCGTTGCCCTTCTGTTACTTTATGCGTTTTGTTCAACACGCCAAGAACCTGGACAACTCTATCCTGGTAACAACTGCAGGTAACCTGGTAACAACTGTAGTTTCAAACTCTTTGGGTTCAAGCCATCCTTCTGCCTCAGCCTCCCAGGTAACTGAGACTATAGACGCATGCCACCACACTTGGCTAATTTTTTTATTTTTACTTTTGGAGACAGATCTCACTCTGTCGCCCAGGCTGGAATGCAGTGGCACGATCTCGGCTCACTGCATCCTCTGCCTCCCAGGTTCAAGCGATTCTTCTGCCTCAGACTCCTGAGTAGCTGGGTTTACAGGAGCACACCACCACGCCCGGCTAATTTTTTTATTTTTAGTAGAGACGGGATTTCACCATGTTGGCCAGGCTTGTCTCGAACTCCTGAACTAAAGTGATCTGCCTGGCTTGGCCTCCCAAAGTGCTAGGGTTACAGGTGCAGTTTTTAAAGTTTTTGTAGAGGTGGGGTCTTGCTGAGTTGCCCAGGCTGGTCTTAGCCTCCTGACCTCATGTGATCTTCCTCAGCCTCCCAAAGTGCTGTGATTACAGGTGTGAGCCATTGTGCCCAGCCTAATTTTTAAATTAAAAAATGGAATGATAGAATGCACATTACTTTGCATCTTTTCCCCCTTAAAAATACATTCTTAGTATACCTAAAGAAGTAAATCTACCTCATTATTTTGAAAAGTTGCCTAATAGTCCACAGAATGGGTGTACTATGATTTATTCAATTTATTTAATGTATCAATGGGCATTCTGGCTGGTTCCAGATTTTTGCTATTGAACAGTCTCATGCATACATCGTCATGATGTGGTGCACTTAAAATCGTTAAGAGACAGATTCAATATCCTAAGATGTAACAACCACCCAGATCATGATACTTTTATCCTTATTTTTATTAAACTTTTTTTCTTTTTTCTTTTTTCTTTTTCTTTTTGAGACGGAGTGTTGCTCTGTCGCCCGGGCTGGAGTGCAGTGGCCGGATCTCAGCTCACTGCAAGCTCCGCCTCCCGGGTTTACGCCATTCTCCTGGCTCAGCCTCCGGAGTAGCGGGGACTACAGGCGCCCGCCACCTCGCCCGGCTAGTTTTTTGTATTTTTTTTTTTTTGAAAGTTTTAGTTTATTAATCTGCTCGTGAAAAATCCAAAATGGACACAGGTAGCCTTTACTGCAGCACCTTTACTCCTTCGGCTTTTTGCCAGCACCAACATTGGCCTTTGCAGTCCCCCTGACTTTCTTCATTCTGTTCTTGCGTTCCTTTCGTTGCTTTCTTGAGGTCTCTTTTTTTTACAGGTTGTCTTGCAGTTTTGTTTGGGTCATTTTTCTTTGCATAATCCAGGGAGTCATAAATATGCCAAAGCCTTGTTGCCCACCAAAAATGAGGTTTTGGATCCCAAATAGAAGATGACATCCGGTGTGGTCTTGTACATTTTGGCTAGTTTTTCCCGAATTTCTGTCTTAGGCACTGTTGTTGCCTTCCCAGGATGAAGAATATCAATGACCATTTGTTTCCTCTGAAGTAGTTGGTTGGTCATGAACTTTCTAGTGCGGATACAGTGTCGTTCATGATGGCGGGCTATCTTCAGACAGTCAGGGAGGAAAAGAGCGTTTTTTGTATTTTTAGTAGAGACGGGGTTTCACCGTGTTAGCCAGGATGGTCTCGATCTCCTGACCTCGTGATCCGCCCGTCTCGGCCTCCCAAAGTGCTGGGATAACAGGCTTGAGCCACCGCGCCCGGCCTAAACTTTTTTTCTATTAACCTTGGATAGCTGCTTATGTTTTCTTTTTTAAATTTTTTCTATTAACCTTGACATGGTGCTTTTACTTCCTAAAGTGGAATTCCTGTGTGAAAGCCTATGAGCTTTTATATCTTACTCATTGCAGCTGCATTACTGTGGGAGCTGTCCCTCTAGAGACACTGGGCTGCAATGGGAATTGTCAGGGACAGCTTAAGCTCCACATCACTTGAGTCTAACTAAACCTGGAGTGGTAGAGCGTGTCCGTGAGGATCCCAGGGCCTGGAGAGCAATTTAGGGTAATATTCAGAAAGCAGCGCTCAGGAGAAGCACTGGGACGCTGTTTAGGTAAAATCACCCCAGAAGACCCTGGTTCCCGGAGTACTTTGAGGTCTAGAAGAACTGGGCTGGAAGCAGGTCCTGCTATTAATTGGCTGTGATCTTGGGCAAGTTATTTAACTTCTCCAGGTCACAGTTTGCTCTTTGGAAAACGGAGATAAGTTACATCTGCTTTCAGAGCGGACATCCTTACTTTACATCAGAATCACCCGGGTGCCATTCCTAGCGTTTCGGCTTCAGTAGGTGGGAATCAATTATTTGTATTTCTAATAGGTAATCAGTTGATAATGATGCAGCCGGACCGGTACACTCGAAAAACTACTGTTCCAGTATATTTCAAGATGTTCCAAGAGTCTTAAACACTTGGCGCAGTTCCGAGCGCAAGGCACACGAACGGTGCTATTAGCGTTTCTAACCCCGCAGAGAACTCCTCGCACCCCGGTCCTCAGAAGACCCGCCCCGGACAGCGGAGGCCCGGGCAGTAGCGTCCAGACCCAATTGCCCGCGCAAGGGGGCGTGACAGCATTGGTGGGCGGGGCCGCCTGTAAGAGAACGCGGCTAAAGGTGGGGCCAAGGGTGGGGTTTGCTGCGCCTGCGTGAGGAAAAAGAGGGGGGCGTGGCTCCAGGCCGGAAGAGGGAGTCTGTAGGGGCGGGCCGGCTTGTGTCCCCTTTCCGGCCTGTCCCCATGGAGGCGCTGGGGAAGCTGAAGCAGTTCGATGCCTACCCCAAGACTTTGGAGGACTTCCGGGTCAAGACCTGCGGGGGCGCCACGGGTAGGCCGCGGCGAGGCCAGGGTCGCGGGGAGGGGGGCGTCCTAGAGCTTGACCCGGGCTCCTGGACTCTGACTGGCCTGCTGGTGTCTAAGGGAGCGGATTCGAGGCCATTCTGACCCTCGCCCCTTGTCCTGCAGTGACCATTGTCAGTGGCCTTCTCATGCTGCTACTGTTCCTGTCCGAGCTGCAGTATTACCTCACCACGGAGGTAAGGGGCGGGGCTTAGTGCGTGGGCGGGGCTTGGCTTTCTAGGAGTAGGACCTTTAGGGGTGGGAGTGGGGAAGGAGAGATTTGGGGCCAAGTCTTACTGAGGCAGCGCTACCCCAGGTGCATCCTGAGCTCTACGTGGACAAGTCGCGGGGAGATAAACTGAAGATCAACATTGATGTACTTTTTCCGCACATGCCTTGTGCCTGTGAGTACCTCACCATGGGTGGAAGTGGAGAGACCCAGGGTTCTCATGTGGGCTGCCAGATTCACACCTCCACCCCTAGGTCCCTTAGGTTCTGGACTGGACGCCAGGACAACCTCCTCCTAATCCCGTTCTGCCCCAGGACAGGCCCAGTATCCCCTTCCCCTCCAAAACCCACATCCCCTTGTCCCTAGGGTCCCAGTACCTTAGCCTGACTTTCCTGCTTCCAGATCTGAGTATTGATGCCATGGATGTGGCTGGGGAACAGCAACTGGATGTGGAACACAACCTGTTCAAGCAGCGACTAGACAAAGATGGCATCCCCGTGAGCTCAGAGGCTGAGCGGCATGGTAAACAGGGGAGGGGGTTGGGTCTCAGATCCCAAAGCTGGACATGCCCAAGCCTACATGCTGGCAAGTTGACTGTGGCAGGCATAGTGATATATTAAACAACTAAGACCTAGAGAAGTCAAGTGACTTGCCTAGGGTCCCGCAGCTAGTAAGAGTCGTCGAATGACCTAAAATCCTCTATACGTATTGAGTTGGGTAATCTACCTGGCTGCTATTCTCAGAGGTCCTCAATACCTGCACATGGTAGTTTGAATACGAGAGGTTTGAAGATAGGTCTTATGTGCTCTTGCCTTGGTAGAACTGTCTAGATGGACCCAGGCTTATCTGAGTGTTTGCTTTCCCAGCCCATCGGCTGAATTCAGCCCTTAATGCTCTTCCCCTTTGGAATGCAGGTGGTTTAAGATTCGAATTTAGGTTCTCAAGTGACATTGCCTGGGTTCACATCTAACTTTGTCTCCTGCAGTCTGTGAGCTTCAGCTAGAAAGTGGTGATAAAACAGTAGTACCAACCACATGGAATTGTAAGATCAAATGAAGTAATATGTGTAAAATGCCTGGTACAGAGTGGGGACCCACTTTTACCTTCCTTTCCTGCCTCCATTAACTCAGTTTCCCACCACAGCAAAACCGTCCTCAAAGCTGGGATTTCTAACACCTTAGAGATTACACTGGTGGGGAGTTTTATCATTTGTTGTTTCAGCAGATAAATGCAGGACACCAGTGGAACCAACATAATTTGCTATAGGATTGGATGTGGAGTGTAAGAGAGCAAAGTCATGGTTGTTGATTCCAACGCTTTCAGCCTGAGCAAATGAATGACTTGAGATGGAGATGACTGGAGGAGGTTTTTTTGGTGGGAGGGGGGAGTGGCTATTAGATATCCACTACTATGTAACAAAGTACTCCAAAAGTTAGTAGTTTGATACAATAAAAATTTGTTTTTTCAGTTTCCCTGGGTCAGGAATTTAGGAGTGGCTTGTTTGGGTGATTTGGGTTTAGGGTATCCCCTGAGGTTGCAGTCATCTAAGGATTGATGGGGAACTGCAGGATCTACTTTATCTATCTCGAGACAGAGTCTTACTCTGTCACCCAGGCTGGAGTGCAGTGGCACGATCTTGGCTCACTGCAACTTCCACCTCCCAGGTTCCAGTGATTCTCCTGCCTCAGCCTCCCGAGTATTTGGGATAACAGGCGTGTGCCACCACGCCCAGCTAATTTTTTGTATTTTCAGTAGAGACGGGGTTGCACCTTGTTAGGCAGGATGGTCTTGATCTCTTGACCTCGTGATCTGTCCGCCTCAGCTTCCCAGAGTGTTGGGATTACAGGCGTGAGCCACTGCGCCTGGCCTACTTATTTGTTGTTTAAATTTATTTTTTTTCTGTCAAGTTGTTCTTTATTTCAGAGAGAGGGCGGGGCAGGGGGCTCAGTCTTTCTTGGCAGCAGCTTTCCTCATGACGGCTGGGACGTTGCTCAGCTCCTCCTCCCTCCTCTTGGCGTGCATGTGTGCCCTACTCTTTTCTTGATGAACTTGAGGGCCCATTTGTCGTTGGAGACCTTTAGTAACTCCATGGCGTGCCACTCATACGGGGCAAAACCACACCACACACCTCTTGGATCATGTCCCACATGAGTTTGGTGTGTTTGGTCAGGTGCCCACGGTGGCGGCTGTGCCTGGGCTTGCTCATATTCTTGGTCATCTTGTGGCCCTTGTCGAGGCACACAGCCATAGCGGGTAGCACAGAGCCATGGCTGCTGCTCTCCAATGACAGCTGTGGCAGAAGGGCGGTGGCACGCAGGGATCTACTTTTTTTTTTTTTTTTTTTTTTTTTTTTTTTTTGAGAGTCTCACTCTGTCACCCAGGCTGGAGTGCAATGGTGCAATCTCAGCTCACTGCAACTTCTGCCTCCCGGCTTCAGGTGATTCTCCTGCCTCAGCCTTCCGAGTAGCTGCAATTACAGGCACCAGCCAACACACTCAGCCAATTTTTGTATTTTTAGTAGAAACAGGGTTTCGCCATGGTGGCCAGGCTGGTCTCCAACTCCTGACCTCAGGTGATCCACCCGCCTCGGCCTCCCAGAGTGCTGGGATTACAGGCGTGAGCCACCATGCCCAGCCGGGGATCTACTTTTAAAGGGCTCACTCATAGGGCTGTTGGCCGGATGCCGCAGTGCCTCACCACGTGGACCTCTCAGTAGGGCTGCTTGTGTGTCCTTACATCATGGCAACTGGCTTCCCCCACTTAGATCTTGTAAGTGAGCTGAGAGAGAACAAAGTAGAAACCATAACCTTTGGCCAGGCATGGTGGCTCACTCCTTGTAGTCCCAACACTTTTGGAGGCTGAGGCAGTTGGATCACCTGAAGTCAGGAGTTCGAGACCAGTCTGGCCAACATGGTAAAATCCCATCTCTACTAAAAGTACAAAAAAAAAAAAGAATTAGCCAGGCATGGTGGCAGGCAACTGTAATTCCAGCTACTCGGGAGGCTGAGGCAGGAGAATCGCTTGAACCCGAGAGGTGGAGGTTTCAGTGAGCCGAGATTGCGCCACTGCACTCAAGCCTGGGCAACAAGAGTGAAACTCCGGCTGGGCGCGGTGGCTCACGCCTGTAATCCCAGCACTTTGGGAGGCCAAGGCGGGAGGATCAAGAGGTCAGGAGATCGAGACCATCCTGGCTAACACGGTGAAACCCCGTCTCCGCTAAAAATGCAAAAAATTAGCCGGGTGTGGCAGCGAGCGCCTGTAGTCCCAGCTACTTGGGAGGCTGAGGCAGGAGAATGGCGTGAATCCCGGAGGCGGAGCTTGCAGTGAGCGGAGATCTCGACACTGCACTCCAGCCTGGGCGACAGAGCGAGACTCCGTCTCAAAACAAACAAACAAACAAAAAAGAGTGAAACTCCATCTCAACAACAACAAAAAAACTATAACCTTTTTTATGACCTAACCTCAGAAGTTGTACACCATCATTTCTGCAATAAACTAGTGGTTACACAGGTCAGCCTGTTGCGGGAGAGGACTACATAAGGGTGTGAATACTAGGAAGTGGGGATCATTGAAGTCATCTTGGAAACTGGCTTCCACAGAGTAAGGTCAGGATTTGGGGGAAAGAGGAATCTTAGGTTTGGGTAAATTTGGGGTTCCTATTTTATACTCTGGTGATATTAAGAGGCAATTAGATGTACCAGTCTAGAATTCAGAGGAGTTATCAGTAGGTAGAGGGTAGTTTAAACAATTGGACTAAGTGAGGAAACTAGGGAGTAAATGTAGGTAGAGGAGAGGTCTAGGGCCTGTACCCTGGGCATCTCCAATATTTAAAAGTCAGGACAGGAAGGAAGATTGAGACAGATTAGCCATTGACATAGAAGAACCAAGAGGTGTCCCAAAAGCCAAGTGGAGAGAGTTTCAAGAAGAGACAGTGAGCAGTTGTATCAGAAGCTACTGATAGTCCAGTAAAATGAGGAGTGAGAATTGACCATTGAAATTGACAACAATGAGATTCCTGGAGACTTTGAAAGGAACAATTTTGATACTGTTGAGGATGAGAATCGGATCAAAGAGCAATAAAGGAAGTGGAGACATTACCTATAGATGACTTTTGGAGTTTCACTGTAAGGGAGAGCAGAGAAATGGGGCGGGGTCTAAAGGAGAAAGTGGTGAGATGGTGGGTTTGGTGGTGAGAGCAAGTGAAGTTCTGTTGCTTCTCTTTTCGTAGTGGAAATTGAAAGCAAGGACATTAGCTAAGTGAAGAAAGAGGAAGGTTTTGGGAGCCTAAGGAGAGAGGATAAGGTCTAAGTCACCTTAGATAATGGGAGAGTGAACTGATTAGAGAAATGAAGTGGAATTGCCAGGCAGCCCTAAGGGAGTTTCAGGCAAGAAGTAGGTACAGAGAGTTGAATGGAACCAGGGTTTGGGTTTTGCTGGATTTGTAAAATGAAAGATGAGAGGAACAGGAAGTTGTGGTTATGTGCAAGAGAATAATTACAGTGGACCATGGGATTTAAGGAGGGAAGTGAGGACATGATAGTGTCAGTAGTGTCAAAGAGTTGGTGGATTTCAGGTACTAAATAATGAACTGGGAAAATAAGGGTAAGTAGTTGAAGACTCAGACACTTGAATTTGGGAAGGTTTGCAGTTAATTGGCAATGACAGGATCTAGGTATGATTATGGAAATGGGTAGCCAAGGTGAGATGGCAAAATCAAGATTATCATGAGTTGGGAGGTCAGTATTGAAATCACCAGTTATGATGGGGTGACTAGAGTGAGGCAAGGAGCCGGTGCAGAGGGAGAGGTCTGAGGAGAAGCATCATGGCAAGGAGGTTAGTGGCCTACACGTTGGAATTAGCTGAAATCCGTTTCCTCGGTTGCATTGGGCAAAGTCACTTCTCATCAGTGCGCCTCAGCATCTTCTCAATAAAACAGGGATAATTACCCCCACCCTCAAAGAGTCATTGTGGGGATGAAACGAGACGATGGTTGTAAAGTACAGTGATCTGTACCCAGCTAATGTTCAGTATTTACTGTTAACTGTTTTCTTACTGTTTCTTTTATTAAAAGAATTGATATGTATGTAGAAGTACTTAATGCCTGACCCGTAGCATGTACTACATGAATATTAGTTATTATTATAACTTTTATTTATCCCCAGGCCGCTGGCCAAAGGGCTTGTGCAGGGACTGGGGCCACCGATTTCACTGTGTCTGGCCCCAGCTGATGCCTCTGCTTCTCCCCTCCCCTTAGAGCTTGGGAAAGTCGAGGTGACGGTGTTTGACCCTGACTCCCTGGACCCTGATCGCTGTGAGAGCTGCTATGGTGCTGAGGCAGAAGATATCAAGTGAGCCAGGGGGAGTGGGAGCAGGGTTTCCATCAGGTGCCGTGTGTCAGTCAGCCTTAGCCTCAGTCAGACTGGCAGTTGGGGAGGTCAGACCAAGAATCTAGAGTGGGCGGGTATGTGCCTCTGTCATTGATCCTGGTGCAAGTGACTGAGGCTTTGTGACCAGGCCCCACCTGGGAGCTGCAGACCTAGAGATGAAGCTGAAGTGGTCTCTGCTCTTCTGCCTAGAGAAACGGTTCAAAGGTGGTCTCTAGAGTCCGGCTGCCTGGGTTCTTCCCGTTTCATTGGGCCAAGCCATGTAACCTCTCTATGTGAAGAGGGATGATAATAACATCTTCTCATAAGAGTCACATATGGATTAGCTGTATACTGTATGTAAATCACTGAGGTGGAAGGTCCGGCCCAGATTATCAGACCCTCAGTATCTGATAACTGCTGCTGTGTTTCCCAGGCCCTGACTTCCACAAGACTGATTCAGCAGGTCTGGAGTGGGGCCTGGGAATATGTACTTCCATCTTTTTTTGTTGTGGAAAAATATGTGACACAAAATTTACCATTTTAACCATTTTTAAGTGTGCAACTCAGTGACATTAGGTATCTTCACAGTGTCATGCAGTCACCACTGTCTGTCCTAAAACTTGTCATCACCCCAAACAATGGCAATATGTATTTTTCACAGTCCGAGTCTGGGCACAACGGCTCACACCTGTAATCCCTAGCACTTTGGGAGGCCGAGGGAGGTAAATCACTTGAGCTCAGGAGTTTGAGACCAGCCTGGGCAACACAGCAAGACCCTATCTCTACAGAAAATTTTAAAAATTAAAAAAAGAAAACAGTCCTTCTGCCACGAGGAAACACATTTGGAGAACGTTTGGTGGTCAGGGATGAGTCTAGCAGAGCCTTCATTAGCAGGCAGAGCTGCTCGGGCTCTATTTCCCCAGATGCCAGCACTGGACTTGTGCCTCTTTGACACTCTCACTATCACTCCCTGCCCTACAGGTGCTGTAACACCTGTGAAGATGTACGGGAAGCATATCGCCGTCGAGGCTGGGCCTTCAAGAACCCAGATACTATTGATCAGTGCCGGCGAGAGGGCTTCAGCCAGAAGATGCAGGAGCAGAAGAATGAAGGCTGCCAGGTGTACGGCTTCTTGGAGGTCAATAAGGTATCAGGAGGGATCAAGGCAAGATAGGGCCAGCTGGGCTGGGCAAGCTCCGCTGGGAACCGAAGGCCCACTCAGGCCCTGAGTAGGCAAAAGGAGGACACAGCCAGAGAATGAGAGAGAATGTTCCTTACAGGTGGCCGGAAACTTCCACTTTGCCCCTGGGAAGAGCTTCCAGCAGTCCCATGTGCACGGTGAGTGGTCTGCACCTGCTGGGGAGATTTAGATGCTGGCCACCTTCTTGGTGAGTTTGAGTGGTCCTCTCCTGCCTGCTGCTCATTTGTCTTTGGTAACCATTTGGCCAGAGCAGGCCTTCATCTCGGCAGCAGTTTGGCACAGTGGCTAAGAGCACAGGCTGAGGAGCCAGACTGCTGCATTCAGATACCATTTTCAGACCTTACTGGCTGTGTGACTTTGAGAAGGTTTCTTCATCTTTTTGACTCCTGTTTTCTACTTTATAAAATGGTGATGAGGGCACTTATCTCACAGGGTGCCTGTGCAGGTTAAAGATGATAGCATGGAGCCTGGCTTGTGGTAGGTGCTTGTTGAAATGGTAGCCCCCAGTGTCCGATGATGACCCGTGCATGAGGCTTTGGGAGAAGCAGAGCTAGGTTGCACAGGTTCTGCCACTCCTGAGCTATGTCATATTTGGGAAATACTGAGCCCTATTCAGTTGCTGCTTCTGCAAAATGGGGATGATGATAATAGTACCTACTCATAGGGCTGTTGGGGTGAACAAATGAGATTTATTCTCATTCATTTGTTCATTCAGGCATTCACAAAATATTTAGTAATCACCTACTAGTCTAGTTGCTAAGGGTATAGTAGTGAACAAAGTCTGTGCCCTCAGAACATTCTAGTAAAGAAGTAGACAAGCCGGGTGCGGTGGCTCACGTCTGTAATCCCAGCACTTTGGGAGGCCGAGGCGGGCGGATCACAAGGTCAGGAGATCGAGACCATCCTGGCTAACACAGTGAAACCCCGTCTCCACTAAAATTACAAAAAAAATTAGCCGGGCGTGATGGTGGGCGCGTGTAGTCCCAGCTACTCAGGAGGCTGAGGCAGGAGAATGGCGTGAACCCGGGAGGTGGAGCTTGCAGTGAGCCGAGATCGGGCCACTGCACTTCAGTCTGGGCGACAGAGACTCCGTCTCAGGGAAAAAAAAAAAGGAATAGACAATAAGTATATAAAATATAAATAGTCCCCAATTAACAGTGATTCATCTTGTAATTTTTTACTTTATGATGGGTATTACATGCATTTTTCACTTAACGATATTTTCTTTTCTTTTTTTTTTTTTTTTTTTTAGTTTTTTTTGCCCAGGCTGGAGTACAATGGCACGATCTTGACTCACTGCAACCTCCATCTCCCGGGTTCAAGTGATTATCCTGCCTCAGCCTCCTGAGTAGCTGGGTCTACAGGTGCGTGCCACCACGCCCAGCTAACTTTTGTATTTTTAATAGACATGGGGTTTCATTATGTTGGCCAGGCTGGTCTTGAACTTCTGACCTCAAGTGATCCACCCACCTTGGCCTCCCAAAGTGCTGGGATTACAGGCATGAGCCACCGCACCTGGCCAACTTACAATGAGTTTATTGGGACCTAACCCCAGTGTAGGTCAGGGAGCATCTGTATGTGGTATTATCGGATGCTGTTAAGTCATATGGACCAAAACAAGGCAGGATAAAGATGGTAGTGGGGAGGGGCTAGGGTAGGGCAGTGAGGGTCCTATTTTAAATATTGAGGTCAGGGAAAGACTCCTTGATGAGGTAATATTTGAGCAAAGACCTGAAGACAGTGAGGGAGCCAGCCATGTGGATGTCTGGGGAGGAAGTGTTACAAGCAGAGAGAACAGTAAATGCAAATTCCTAAGGCTAGAATGTGCTTGGCAAGTTCAAGATATAGTAAGAAGGTTAGGGTGGCTGGAGCAGAGAAACATGCTTAGAAATGAAGTGAGAGAGGCCGGGTGCAGTCACCCACACCTGTAATCCCAGCAATTTGGGAGGCCGAGGCGGGTGGATCGCCTGAGGTCAGGAGTACAAGACCAGCCTGGCCAACATGGTGAAACCCTGTCTCTACTAAAAATACAAAAATTAGCTGGGTGTGGTGGCCCACATCTATAAACCCAGCTGCTCGGGAGGCTGAGGCATGAGAATTTCTTGAACCTGGGAGGTGGAAGTTACAGTGAGCTGAGATCGCGCCATTACACTCCAGCCTGGGTAACAGAGCAAGACTCCGTCTCAAAAAAAAAAAAAAAGTGAGAGAGGTCACAGGACCATATCATGCAGGGCTTGCAGGGGCATTGTAGGGACTCGAGCCTTTACTCTGCATGGGATGGGAAGCCATTGTAGGGCTTTGAAGAAGGTGAGGGATGATCCAACTTAACTTAAAAGGTAAGCGGCTCTCCAGCTGCTCTGTGGACAAGACTGGACAGGGGAAAGGACGGAAGCAGAGAGGCCCTTTAGGAGGCTCTTGCAGTGATCAATCCAGGCAAAAGATGGTGGGGCTCAGCCCAGAGTGGCAGTGGAAGTGGTGGGAAGTGACTGGCCTCTGGATGTATTTTGAAGGTAGAGCTGAGAAGAGTTCCTGATGGGCATTAGGGACAAAGGAAAAAGGAGTCAGGGATACCTCCAAAGTTTTGTACCTGAGTAGTAAGGATGGAGTTGCCTGTAATCCTAGCACTTTGGGAAGCCGAGGCAGGTGGATTGCCTGAGCTCAGGAGTTAGAGACCAGCCTGACCAACATGGTGAAACCCTGTCTCTACTAAAAATACAAAAAATCAGCTGGGTGTGGTGGTGTGCGCCTGTAGTCCCAGCTACTCAGGAGGCTGAGGTAGGAGAATTGCTTGAACCCGGGAGGCGGATGTTGCAGTAAGCTGAGATCATGCCATTTCATTCCAGCTTGGGTGACAGAGCAAGATTCCATCTCCATTAAAAAAAAAAAAGAAAAGAAAAGGATGGAGTTGCCATTTAACAAGATGAGGAAGACTCAGGGCAGGTTTAGATGTTCAGAAATGGGATCTTACAGCTGGTATTCGGCTTTTGATGTGTTCAGACCACTAGCGTCTAGGTGTCCTTCTAGACACACAAGGTGTCAAGTAAGTAGTTTTCCATTCAAGCCTGGAGTTCAGGGAGAGGACTTGCCTGGAGATGCAAATGTTGGCATCATCCAGCCATGGGACTGGATGAAATCACCCTGGAGGGGAGGGTAGATGGAAAAGAGGGGAGCTCAAAGGGCTGGGTGCCAGGCCTCCCACATTAGAGGCCAAAGGTGTCAGGAGGAACTGTCAGGGGAGACCAGTAAGAAACCTTGGTGGAGGAGGAGTGTAAGCCAGGCGGGATATGGCAGGATGCCACACTCTGACAGGAGTTTCAGATACCGCATCAGATGCTTCTGGATGTCTAGCAGGAATTGGCCATGGATATACAATGCAACAGTCATTTATTATAGCCTTGCCTGAGTCATTTGAAGGGTGTGATAGGACCACCCTCGAGTGGGTCCAGGAGGGAGTGGGAGAGGAGTTGGAGCCAGTGAGTACTGACAGTTCTATAGTGGAATCTGCCTAGGGGAGGAGAGAGCATGAACTGAAGCTGGAGGGAACTGTGGAGTCGAGGGAGGCTTTTCTAAGGACAGTGACGTAGCAGAATATTAATATGCTGTTGGAAATTATCGACTAAAGAGACCATAAGTGATGCTCTAGAGACGAGACAAACAATGACCAGAGTGAAGTCCTGGAGAAAGAAGACAGAATCTGGTGCCTTACACATGTGGAAAGGCAGGCTCTGTAGGTACAGGTAGGGTGGTAGCTGGGGTGGCAGAAGTACATGGAGAGTCTCTTCTGAGTCTTCTCTGTGCTGCAGGAAGGAAGGTCCTCCATTGAGAATGAGAAGAGAGGGAAGGAGGAGGTGTTGGAGATTTGAAAGAAAAGGTGTGACTGGTCATTTGGGGGTGGGAGATGCGTGGACTGGGGAGACTGAGGAGGATTGACGCAGCACTAGGGTCTCCCTGGAGTCTGCGGCTGTGAATGGAAAGAGAGTGGTCAGCGTGGTCATCTGTGTGGGAATGGACTCAGTAGACAGAACGTTGGAATCGCCTTGGGTTTGGTGTTGCCAGGTGCCTGCAAAGGTGAAGGAGTCAAATATGTAAAGAAGTCATCCTGATTCTGGACCACAGCCTATAAGTTAGGAAAGGAGGAAAGACAGGATGTGGGAAAGCCAGTGAGGGGGCAGGAAGAACAAGGGACTGCAAGTCCTGAGTGTGGTGTCAACAAGTTATCAGAATTGGTGGACTGGAGGAAATTAGAAAGCTAGTGGAATGTGAGTTGCTTGAAAGTGAAGTCACGGAAGGGGCTTTGTTAATGACAAAGCTTAGGGAATGGCCCACAGATCAAGGGGCTCAGGTAGGCAGAGCACAAGATCAGGAAGGAAAGGACGTCCAGGAACTGGGAGGCCAGGGTACTGGAAGGATCATCTACGTGGATATGGAAATCACTAGAAACTGACAGAGGTAGTACAGGAGAGAGTGGCAGGCAGTTGCCCAAGCTGTTGAGAAATGGCGTGGGAGAACAGTCCTGGAGGCTCCATGTAGATATCGAGGTTGCTGAAACAAGCAGGGCTGCTTTGTCATGAGCTTCAAAGCTCGGGATTTTTTTTTTTAAGACTGGAATGCCATGGTGTGATCTTGGCTTACTGTAGCCTTGACCTCCTAGACTCAAGAGATCCTCCCACCTCAGCCTCCCAAGGAGCTGAGACCACAGGCACATGCCACCATGCTTGGCTAATTTTTTTTTTTTTTTTTTCCACAGAGACAAGGTCTTGCCATGTTGCCCAGGCTCCTGGGCTCAAGTGATCTTCCTGCTTGGCCTCCCAAAGTGTTGGGATTAGAGGTGTGAGCCATTTTGCATTTTTAAGGCAGATAAAGGGAAAGTGATCTGGAAGTGGCAGTAAGGAGGAAGAAAGACTTCTCTTTAGGCCAGGGAGGAGGTTGTGTATGGAGAGAAGATAGTCGCATGTTGAGGGGATGCCAGGGAGTTAGTGCCTGGAAGGAAGAGCCAGGCTGAAGCAAGAAAGTGAAGAGGAACCCAGGGGTTGAAGGCAGGGCTGGGGAAGGTGGGAGTTGGGGTCATAGTAAAGCTTGGACAGAGCCGTGTGGTGACAGAGCCCAGGCTGTGAAGATGGCCTCTCAAAGTGGTTGAGGTGAACAGGAGGAAAGGGGCCCCTGGAGGGTAACTCTGCTGGTCTTCAGGACAGTCTGGGGGGGTGGGGGCTGAAGAACCCTGTAGAGCTCTGGAACCCCCTCTTCACTTTGGAGGAAGCTGGGAGAAAAGGGTCTTGCTGGGATGATAGGAAGATGATCAGTGTCAAGCTGTTGGCACAAGGCCTGGCAGGCACTCAGTAGGACACAGAGCCAGAATGGCAGCCTCTTGGCCTGGGACTGTTAGACTTGTGGATCCCAGGGCCAGGGGTGCTCTGTACCTGGAAGGATGTATAAACACAAAGCTACAGTTGCCTAAGGCCAGAGATCTGGCTGAATTGAGGCCTGGGAGTGAGTTTCTAATATCCTTGTTGATTGGGGCTGGAGTGGATAATAATCTCTTACAGTGTAAACTTTACAAGTATTTTTCCATCTTAGATCCCACCTGATCCTTAGGACAGCCCTTTGCAAAGGAGAACACTGAGGCCCAGAAAGGGCAAGTGATGTGCCCAAGGCCATACAGTCAGGAACTTGGCTCTTTGGGCTCTAGGCCTTTCGTCCTTCCTAGGCCACTCTCTCTCCTGCTCCTCTCTGGCCAGATTAGTTCACTCTCAAGGAGGGGCCCAGGAGGAGGCTTGTTAGCTGGGGCCAGACTGTGTTACTGAGGCAGAATGTTCCTGTCTTCCTTCCTGCCATGTATCTTGCTCCATAGTTCGCATTGTGAAGCTCTGAATCTTTCTTCTCTCTCCTCCCTCCCCCATGCTGCAGTCCATGCTGTGGAGAGTAAGTGGCCCCGCCCCCCAGGGAGGCCAAGCCCCCATTTCTGGGGCAGCCTGCCCTACCGGGATGCGGGGAGGTTGGATGGGTCTGTGATTGGGTCTTCTCTGACCTGGCTGCTGGGTGACTATAAAAAGGACTGGGATGTATCTTTGAAGTATGGTTCCTTGCAGCAGGAGGGATTGAGGCTAGAGGGCAGGAGTAACTTGTTCTGGAACAGTTGGTACAGGGTCCCCATGGGATTTCCTCTGGGGAACCTTTGAGGGTGGAGGCAGGGAACACGTGGATGGCATTCTTGGGTCCCACCTCACTTTGAGGTTCAGTGATTTGCCATCAGCTCTAGTTAGTGAGAGCCCACAGTCAGTGGGTTTTGTTTTTGGAGATGCAGGCAGGGCCATGCTGGGAGTGAAGGCCTAGAGTTCCCTGTGGATGTCAGGGAGGAACCAGGGTCTGTTCTTAATGACTGCTGAGGGCGTGAACTCTCACACAGGCCCAAGGCTTGCCCTTTCTGGCCGTCCTTAAGCAGGACCAGGAGGGGCCAGGCTGGAGAAGGAGTGAGGGGTCAGAGAAGACAGGTGGTTTGCAGTCTAGGGGGAGGAATGAGGAGGCCAATGCTGCTCCTACTAATGACACCTTCTCCCTTCTCTCCTAGTCCATGACTTGCAGAGCTTTGGCCTTGACAACGTACGTACCAGATGGAAACCATGGAGGGCAGGTGGGGGTGGGAGGCTTGGTTGCTGCCTTCATTTCCTTGTAGGAACATCCTGGGATCGGGGAGTGCTTACAGAAAAATCCACCATGTTCTGAATGGGGATCCAGCCTGAGGGTTAAGTGAGTGACTTTTGAACTGAGCTCTGAGCAGGCTAGGGGCAAGGTTGGGTTGGATAAGAGCATGCTAGACAGACAGACCTCAGCACAAGGTCAGGTGGGATCGTGGCCCTTCTAAGGAACTGCAGGGCAGGTGTGGATGGGTGAGGCTGGAGAAGTCGGCAGGGACCAGACCACACAAGACTCAGAGGCCACGCTGAGGAGTCACATCTTTCTCCTGAGAACAGTGGAAAGCTGTTGGCCTTCTTTAAGCAGA
The DNA here is from genome assembly GCF_001698545.2 of Rhinopithecus bieti. NCBI lineage: Eukaryota > Metazoa > Chordata > Mammalia > Primates > Cercopithecidae > Rhinopithecus > Rhinopithecus bieti. The sequence goes on from NW_016808366.1 coordinate 727,102, forward strand.
GTCATGACATCATCAGACTTGCATTTTCTGAAAGATCCTTCCAGTGACTGAGTTTGATACACAGGGGAGCAAGAAGGGAATGCATCTGGGGGCTCACAGCCTCCAGCCTCAGCCTCCATAGCCTGGATCTCCCGGCAAAACCAGTACCCGCCGCTCTGTGTGTGCCTAACATATGAGTGAAGCTGGTATTTTAAGAAATCTGAAACCTGGCCAGCCATGGTAGCTCATGCCTATAATCCCAGCATTTTGGGAGTCTGAGGCAGGCGGATCACCTGAGGTTGGGAGTTCGAGACCAGCCTGGCCAGCTTGGTGAAACCCCGTCTCTACTAAAAATGCAAAGATTAGCTGGGCATGGCAGCGCACGCCTGTAACAGCTACTTGGGAGGCTGAGGCAAGAGAATTGCTTAAACCCAGGAGGCAGAGGCTGCAGTGAGTCCAGATCACGCCACTGCTCTCCAGCCTGGGCAACAGAGTTAAGACTTTGTCTCAAAAAAAAAAAAAAAAAAAACTGGAACCCCAGGAGTTTGCAGGCTGTGGAAGGAGGAGTTTCTAGGTGAGGAGTGGGGGATACCTGTCCCAGGGAGGTTGTCCCCTTAGGGCCATAGCCTCCCCTTTCTCCCACATCTCCACAGACGGACCCAGGTGTCCCTGTCTGCTACTGTCATCAGAGCTTTGGATGAGCTCTGGATGGTGTCGTTTGCAGATCAACATGACCCACTACATCCAGCACCTGTCATTTGGGGAGGACTATCCAGGCATTGTGAACCCCCTGGACCACACCAATGTCACTGCACCCCAAGGTACCAGCCCGGGAGGCAGCCCCCAGCCACAGAAGGCCTGCCAGGCACCCGTACCCAGTGCTTTGTTTTCCCCTCAGCCTCCATGATGTTCCAGTACTTTGTGAAGGTGGTGCCCACTGTGTACATGAAGGTGGATGGAGAGGTGAGTCAGGGAGCTCCCTACCCTCTAGAGTCTCCTGCGTGCTGCCCAGCACTGGAGTTCCTGCATTTTATTCCATCAGCCTGGGGAGTGAAAACTGCCTCGTCCTCACATGGTAGATGGAAGACTGAGGCACAGAGGGTGGGGGATTTGCCCTCCCAGGCAGAGTGCAGGCCTGGGGCTGTCCGATTCAAAGCTTCTGCTCTTTGCGCTGCCCTCACCACCTCCATCTGTTCCTCTGGTGCCCACCGTCTGCCTGCCTCACTGTCCCCTGTGGTCTACCTGGGCTGGGGGTTAGGCAGGGCAAGCCTCTGTGTACCCGCTCACCGAGGCTGCCGTGGCCTGTGGAGCAGCATCTCAGCAGAGTGGCAGGATGCAAGGGACTGAGGGCAGAGGAAGTCAGTTCAGCCTTGGTGGTGCGTCTTTGGAGAGTTGCTTCTCAGCCTGGACCCCCGTGAGAACACCCACTAAATGCTGCCAGGATAGGTAAACTGTAAAGAGCTGGCATCTGGAGGGGAAGGCTGAGGCCAAGGCTAGGAGAGGGGGTCTGGCAGGCCAGGCCTTGCAGTGCAGGCCACCAGCACAGTGCCATGTTTTCTCCCCGCACGGTCAAGGCTCAGCAGGAAAGGGGAAGGAGCAGGGGTGGGGCTGATGGTGGCTGGAGCCAGGTCCTAGCCCTAGCCCTAGCCCTGGCTCCCCTCCCACCCCAGGTGCTGAGGACAAATCAGTTCTCTGTGACCAGACATGAGAAGGTCGCCAATGGGCTGTTGGGCGACCAGGGCCTTCCCGGAGTCTTCGTCCTCTATGAGCTCTCGCCGATGATGGTGAAGCTGACAGAGAAGCACAGGTGAGGGCAGGGGCACAGCGGCCTCTGGGGGCCTGAGCCTGAGGGAGGAGTGTGCCTGCTGAGCCCGCCCGCTCCCTCCACCAGGTCCTTCACCCACTTCCTGACAGGCGTGTGTGCCATCATTGGGGGCATGTTCACGGGTAAGAGGCCCAGGGTGTCTGTGAGCTGTAGGGTGGGGAGAGTAAAGCCTGGGTGCCCCAGGTTTGGTTGGGGGTGAAGGGGCAGATGCTGGCCTGGCCAGTTAAGTGACAAAGCTCTCAGCATCAAAAGCCAAGGCCCCCACTGGGCCAGTGCCAGCCCTTGTCTCTCTCCCAGTGGCTGGACTTATCGATTCACTCATCTACCACTCAGCACGAGCCATTCAGAAGAAAATTGATCTAGGGAAGACAACGTAGTCACCCTCAGCGCTTCCTCTGTCTCCTGTCTCTCCCTGGCTTGTGGTTGTCCCCCAGCCTCCGCCACCCTCCACCTCCTCAGTCAGCCCCAGCCCCAGGTTGATAAATCTATTGATTGTGATAGTACTCACTGGTCTCTGTGTGATCCTTGCCATGGCTAGAGCCTCATCCTGGCCACTCATTGAAGGCAATCATGACTGATGGATCGGGGCCCAGAGCCCTCAGGAGCCCCACATGGGCATCTCCTAGTTGACTGGGGTTTATTCAAACCAGACTCATGTCCAGCCCACAGCCCTGGGTCCCTCCTCCACTGTGGTCCTCAGACCTCTCGGGTTCAGCCCCAGGGGTCACTTGGACCTTTTTAGCATGAGCTTCCTAGAGCCACCATGGCCCCCAGGCCACTAATTCAGGGCCCTGGGTGCAGATTGGGGCTTGCCACTTCATTGCTGGGTAAAGCTGGGGTCGCCCTCCACCACCCTGGGCTCAGTCCACCTGATCCTGTCACACTCACTGATCCCACCCTGTGCCAAACCCCGCCCGTGCTGGCTCTCACTGCAGAGAGGAGTCCCTCCAGGTCCTTTGCAGTCTCCTAGATGGAAGCAAAACTGAACATCAAGGTGGGAAGGTGGGAAGGTAGCAGTGGCCATTCTGGAGCAGGGCCAGCACCAGACCCCTGGCTTGGGGCCTAATCAGGGTTTCTCATTAGAACTCTGGCTACATGTGGAGAAGCAGGGCCCAGCGACCTCACCATTCTATGGCCCAGGGAGGTAGGGGTACCTAAACAACCAGTCAGTTTATCAGATCATGTCTCGAATGTTGATCTAAGACTGTGGCAGGGGAAAAGCAAGAGAAAAGGGAAAGGAAGCGAAGTCAGGTAGTGATAGCAGAACCTCTGGAGTCAGACCCGAGATCCAGCTCTGATGGAAGCCTCTCTCAGGGATGGTGAGGAATGGACAGGTTAATGGAGTCTCTCAGGTCCTTAGCTGTCCTGGAGCAGTGGAAGCCAGAAACAGATGAGGTGAGAGGGACCTGGCCGCCAGCAGGAGCAGGAGCCGTGGTGGAGTTGCTCAGAGGGTGTGATAACTCAGCCGCCGGGGCCCTTTTCTTCCCTGCAGTGGGGATGGGGGCAGCCTTCTATCCCTGTGGATTCTTCCAAGTAAGCCCCCAGCACCTGAGGCCACCCAAGAGCATCTATTCTCTGTCACCTGGAGGCGCCAGCCTTGGACAGCACGTGACCACGGGTCAGTGGCTGTGATAGGTTTATTCAGAGGAAGCACTGGACTCTAGGGTAGCTCACGTTGGCAAGAAAGACTTCCAGGAGCAGGTGTTGAAGGGTTGGCACCCTGGGTGAGTGTCCAAGGTCAGTGAGAGTCACTTGTGGAGGGGACGGAAGATGACCTGGCTGATCTGGCCAGGGATGGTGTAGAAGACCAGGAGGAGGAAGACAGTGAGCAGTGCCAGTAGCAGCAGCAGCACCAGGATGCGCCAGTACCGGCGCCAGATGAAGAAGACAAAGGTCTTCAGCGGGTTCACAAACCAGTTGAAAGAAGTTTTGGGGCGGCTGTTGAGGAGAAGGGTGGTGTCAGGATGAGGTGGCGGTCCCTTGGCCACCCCCGCCTCCCCCATTGGCCCAGGCTGTGGCCCCGGCCCTCGTGCCTGACTCACCTGGGTTTCTCCAGAGGCTCTGGCTCCTTCCGCCCCTTCCCCACTGGCCGTTTCTCGGCCTCCTCCACGGTCAGCAGCTCAAACTCTGCCTCTACCTTGCCCTAAAAAAGAGACTCCTGCATCACTGGGAGCACAGGGCCAGCTCAGGCCCCAGCTCAGCCTGGCCTCCGCCTACGAGCACCCACCGTGAGGATGTACACATTGCCACCCGTGTCTGTGAACTCCAGGTCTTCTGGCCGGCCCTTCCTCCTCCTCTGCTTTCGCTTCTTGCCAGCCTGAGCCTCCTGCGCCTCCCCCTCCACGTCCTCTGCCTCCTTCAGCCTCACTACTGGCCACCAGCCCCGCAGGCGGCGGCAGCGAAACAGATTGCATCTCGGCCCGGCCCCATCACGGGCCAGCCGCACAGAGCAGAGCTCAGGGCCCCGGGCCCCACGCACCATGTCCGGTAGCTGCAACTCCAGGGATCCTGCAAGTCCAGAGCACACCGGGTTAGGCATGGGATCAAAGTCTCATTGTGCCAGGGGTGAGGAGGCAACACACCAAGGTTGCAAGTTGGGGCATCTGAAAGTTGCAGTGTGTGGTCAGGCCACAGTTATGGACCACCCAAACCACAGCCCAGCGGTCTACCCATTGCCACTCCCCAGTGGAAGAGGGCCAAGGGTTGGGATCAGAGTGCCAAGGAGCAAAGGCTGTGGAGTCAGTGTCAGGGTGAAAAGCTAGGGTTAAATCAGAGATTTGGTGGGAATGGAGGTTACTGTGGTCTGGGCTTAATTAACTCAGTAATTAGGCCAGAAAGCAAAGGTTTCAGACCTCGGGTCTAAAATCCTGATTCAAGGTTGGGTCAGAGTAGGGAACCAGGGGACGGAGGTGAGGGCTGGAGGCAGGGGTTGAGTGTGGGGAAGGCTAAGCAGTGCAATACCAAGGAAGTCGTTGGCAGAGATGCGGTCATAGTCCCAGACCTGCAGGACCAGCACTGCGGGCTGCCGAAACTCGGCCTCCTCCAAGGCGAAGGGTCCAGGCCGGCGCCGGACGCTTACCTCCCGCTCCGTGGGCAGGTAGTCGAAGCGGAACACAAAGCGCCAGTTGAAGTTCCCCTCCCCAGTCAGGGAGTTGAAGTGAACATCTGTCTCCTGCTTGTCATGCTCCAGCCCCTTCACCCAGCTGGGGCCAGGTCGGGTGAGTGTCAGGGCTGGAGCTACACGGAGAACCCACTCCTCACCCAGCTCTCAGTACCACGGAGGGCCTGGGGACCGGGCTCTGGACTCAGCCCGAGGACCCACACCCATTTACAGTCCCCCCCTTAGCACACTGCCATTGCCCCACCTGGCCTGCAGGCTACCTCTTCACATAGATGTCACTCGACATCTCTCTGGTGAGTGGATTCACATCATCCAGAACCACATCTTCCGTGTTCCAGATGACAACTCTGAGCTCATAGCTGCGGGGCACATTAGAGGGTGGCTTCAGACTCTCGAGCAGGGCCCTGAAAGAGGCTGCAGGAAACAGGAGGGACCTGGGCCTGGCCCACTGACATTCACTGGGCACCTGTGTGCCCAGCAGGGGAATCCAATGCCTGTGGTCCCATGAAGGGACAGCCCCAGGTGTCACTGACCACCCTGGCCACAGCAGATGACATCAGGAATGGTCTGCTGGGCCAGCAAGGTTCTCCTTCCTGTGAATTTGGAATCAGGACGCTGCACCACTGCATGGTGTGGCATCAGATGCAGAGCTGGAGCCACTACAAGCCAGAGTTTGGGGATGTAGAAAAGTGAGTAAACAGAGAAAGCCAGTCTGCAGGGAGAAGAGGGAGGATGAGAGACGGGGGACGAGAGCGAGCGTACAAGCGCCTGAGGGACAGGAGGGCTGTGGCACTCTGGACCCTACCCTCATGTAGCCCTGTCCTTGACTGCCGTGGGGTTGCCTGGATAGCTGTTTTCTCCAGCCCAGCATCAACTTCCCCTCATTTGTTGACAGCACCGTGATTTTCTGCTGGTGACCCGCCCCCGCCCCAACCACCCCTCCCCACCACCACGGTCAATCTGTGGGATTCTGGTGGGGCAGGCCCCTCCCTCCCTGGCTGAGCAGGGTCGGGGAGACATCCCTGGACTGGCCGATTCCAGTATTACAGCCCCCTGGCCACAATGATTGGTTCAGGGCGCAGCATTTGACCCAAGCTGGTCTACTGAGTCAGCCCTGAGGCTTTTGCTGTAACTGCGAAAGAGGTGTTTGTTTCCACTCAGGTGGCCTGGCTAAGATGTAAGCCTCGCACTGTTAGATGCCACCTTGCCCCCAGACTGCAGAGGGCTCCCTGAGAGTGACACCAAGGAAAGCAGAGCCCAGAGGCAGAAAGTGACAGGCTGCTGGTATCCGAGCATCTGCATTCAGCCTGTGTGACGTGGCTGTGCCCCACATAGAACTCCACTCAGATGAGCTCAGGTGGGAAGGGGGCTTACCAAAAGGTACTTGGAGTCAGTTTACAAGAGACACTCAACTTGCAATGGCTTATAAATAAAAGGGAATTTAATGGCACCTAACTGGAAAGCCTGTGATTAGCACCCTCTGCCTGCTTCACTGGGGACCCAGGTTTTCAGAGGACCCTTGTACAGGTAGACCTAGACGTGTACCCGCCTTGGGAGGAGGCAACAGAACTCTCACCTGACCGGCTGCCGAGGCTTGATGTCAACTGGGGGTGGGGCAGGCACATCTCGAGGAAAGATGTCAATCCACATGTGAAGAGATCCCTGGGGGGACAGGACCAGGCTGGAGGGTCTTGTCAGGCTCCCAGCCTTCCCTGACAGCCTTGTGGCCACAGGCTGTGCCTTGTCCCCAAGTGGAGAAAAGAGCTAGGGTCAAAGTGACAGGGTCAGGCAGATCCTGGGGGATGAGGATGAAGGTGAAGTCTGAAGTGTGGGTTCCAGGATCAAGGTTAGATTAGGGGTTCAAGGATGAGGTCCAGGCTGGGTGCAGTGGCTCACGCCTATAATCCCAGCACTTTGGGAGTCCATGGAGGGTAGATGGCTTGAGCTCAGGAGTTTGAGGCCAGCCTGGGCAACATGACGCAACCCTGTCTCTACAAAAAATACAAGAATTAGCTGGGTTTGGTAGCAGACGCCTGTAATCCCAGCTACTCCTGAGGCTGAGGTGGGAGGATGACTTGAGCCTGAGAGGCGGAGGCTGCAGTGAACCGAGATCACGGAACTGCACTCCAGCCTGGGTAACAGAGTGAGACCCCATTTCAAAAAAGAAAAAAAATGAGGTTCCAGAAGGGGAAGTTGAGATTAAAAGTAATATCTGGTGTTCCAAGGTCCAGACCTTAGGGATCTGCAGAGGGTTAGGTTAGGAACCCCACATCTGAGTCTTGGTGCCCAGGGGTGGGGATCCTGTAGGACAGGGGTGAGGGTGTGGTCCAGGATGGAGGTCCAGGACGAGCAGGGACACAGGGACCAGCAACAGGAGCCATAGTCAGGAGTTGCAGGTGGCACCCAGGTGGACGCCTTGGGGAAAGGCTGTCCTGGGGGCCCAGGGCCCAGGATTGGGTGGGTATCCTGAGATTCCGAGAGTCTTATGATTCTGGGCCTGGGTGCTGAGCCCTCCTCACCTGCAGCAGCCCGGGGCTACGGGGATGGTAGAGAGGCCGCGTTTCTACATGCTCGGGTACCAGCTGGATCCCAAAACCCGGCATTTCCTGCCAGCGCCTCAACACAAGCAATGCCTGGGCCTCTTTAGGGTCCCCACTCACCACCTTGGGGCCACTGCTGCCTGAAATGAAAGGTGTGTGAGCTTAGGGTTCCACATAGTTTCCACCTCTCCTCCCTCCCTCCCCCGCCACAGAAGCTCTAAACTGGGGAAGCCACTGTGTTGGATAAAGCCCTGTGGGCCAGGAGAGCAGCTCTGAAATGCACAAAAAGTGGGGGAAGCTGCTATAACTTTGCCCAGTGAAAAGCCAGCAGTCAGTGGGACAGTGGGATTGGAGGTACTGCCACCTTTGCCTAGACCCTATTTAGAGAATAAGCCACCAGAGCAGGCACAGTGGCTCATGCCTGTAATCCCAGCACTTTTGGAGGCCAAGGTGGGAGGATCACTTGAGTCCAGGAGTTTGAGACCAGCCTGAGTAACATGGTGAAACCTCATCTCTACCAAAAGAAAAAGAAAGAAACAGGTGGGCATGATGGTGCACACCTGTAATCCCAGCTACTCGAGGGGCTGAGGTGGGAGGATCACTTGAGCCTGGGAGGTCCAGGCTGCAGTGAGCTGCGATGGCACCACTGCACTCCAGCCTGGGTGACAGAGCAATATCCTGTCTCAAAACAAAATAAAATAAAAAGAATAAGCCTCCAGCCATTTAATTCTGCAGCCACATTCTGTTACATGGGACGCTCTATGGGACCTCTGTGTTCCGGGAACTTGATTAGTTACGGGTCTACTTTGGCTCTTTGGGGGATCTCACGCTCACCAGTAAAGACTGTTTTCTCCCTAACACCCAAGAACCTCATCCTTACTCAACCAAATTCACCTCTAACTGCTGAAACAATGGGTTATTTTGGGGAGCACACAAGACTGGGCACCTGGGCCTCCTGTACCTTGTTCTACCAACATCTTGCTTTAACAGAAAGGGGTGGTACCTCGGGGCAGGGTCTCCGGCGGTGTCAGAAAGACTTTGCTGCCCACCTTGACAGCACCGGCTCGGTATTCAGGGGCAGGGAGGCCACAGCGTTGGCACAGCCCCGCCAGGATCTGTGAAGGCCGGAACGCATCACGCCAGGCATTGTAACCATCACTGCAGGCAGAAAAGGAAGATGCATCAGCTGGGGCTGGTGTAGGGACACACCTGGGCTTGGGGCAGGGGTGACATCATGAAGACATGAGGTCTAGGTTCAAAACTCCCAACAGGAGACAGGTTAGTCCTCGTTTACAATAACAATGAAAATCGAAAATCAAAAATGTAGTCCAGGTGCTTCCATTAAGAAGATACTGATCTTATTACCTCTGTTTTACAGATGAGAAAACTGAGACTCGAAGGGGTTAAGTGGGCCTGGCATGGTGGCTCACACCTGTAATACCAGCACTTTGGGAGGCAGAAGAGGGCGGATCACTTGAGGTCAGGGGTTTGAGACCAGCCTGGCCAACATGGTGAAACCCTGTCTCTACTAAAAATAAAAAAATTAGCTGGGCATGGTGGCCCACATCTGTAATTCCAGCTACTGGGGATGCTGAGGCAGGAGAATCGCTTAGAACCCAGGAGGCAGAGGTTGCAATCAGCCGAGACAGTGCCACTGCACTCCAGCCCGGGAGACACAGCGAGACTCCATTTCAAAAAAAAAAAAAGAAAAAAAAAAACAGGTCAAGTGACATTCGTTACAGGATCCCGACTCCCAAGCCCAAGTCTTGACCACTGAGCTATGTCTTGGTTGGCAGTGGCGTTGGGTGGGAGGGTCCCCTTCCATGAAATCATAGGATCTGGAGACACAAAAGGGAATGTGAGCTTGAATGTGTTTGGCCAGAAAGTTAGAATGGCTCCTGTGGGCCCTGCCAGACCCACACGTCATACTGGGAGGCCAGCCCACAGTTTGCTCTGTGGTGGCTATAGAATCGGTTTTCCAGATCAATGTGGGTCTCCCCGATGAGGTCGTCAGAACCCACGAGGTCATGATCAAATATGGCCACCGTCAGCTCCGTCTCAGCTGGGAGAGAGATGCTTAGCTCCAGGATCCTGGCAAGGAGGGAGAGGGGCTGAGGTCACTTTCATGCTCCAGGAGGTGGTCTGGGGAGGGGGTGGCGTTGTCAGCAGCCCCTGTCCATTCCCTTGCCAACCCTAGGCCAGCTGCCACAAGGCCACAGGGCTGGATGCTCCTCCAGGTACCCTGTTTCCACCCCACAGGGCCCAGCCTCACTCTCCAAAGATGGGGTTGAGCTGCTTGGGGATGTAGCGTTCCTTGGTGTCCTGCCGCTCCCGGCCAGCGCTCACCACCACATAAGGGTCTGCTTTGCCATTGGGGTCTGCAGGAGCCAGGTTGGTAGCCTAGGGAAACAGCATGGAGTAGAACTGAGAGAAACATCATTATGGTAACCCAAGGTTACCCTTGTCAGACCTAATTTCCCATTAGGTGAAAGCAAGTAGTTATCAAGGAGAGATCTCCCACTGTGAGGAGCTAATGGAGAGGTTGGACAAGATGACTTTTCTTTTTTTTTTTTTTTTTTGAGATGGAGTCTTGCTCTGTGGCCCAGGCTGGAGTGCAGTGGCCGGATCTCAGCTCACTGCAAGCTCCGCCTCCCGGGTTCACGCCATTCTCCTGCCTCAGCCTCCTGAGTAGCTGGGACTACAGGCGCCTGCCACCTCGCCCGGCTAGTTTTTTTGTATTTTTTAGTAGAGATGGGGTTTCACCGTGTTAGCCAGGATGGTCTCGATCTCCTGACCTCATGATCCGCCCGTCTCAGCCTCCCAAAGTGCTAGGATTACAGGCTTGAGCCACCGCGCCCGGCCAGACTTTTATTTTCAATTAGTTATGAAATAATTTGTATGACTTAAGTCATACAAATAGGTATAACGAAAAGTATAATGAAACAAAGTATTTTTGAAGAGATTATAGGACTACTATTCAATCTAAACTTTTATATGGTTGGACTTAGTTTGTAATTATGAATTTTTTTTTTTTGAGACGGCTGTCGTCGCTCTCGCACCAGGCGAAGTGCAGTGGCCGGATCTCAGCTCACGTGCAAGCTCCCCCCCAGTCACGCCATTCTCCTGCCTCAGCTCCCGAGTTAGCTGGAGACTACAGGCGCCGCCACCTCGCACCGGCTAGTTTTTTTGTATTTTATTCAGTAGAGACGGGTTCACCCGTGTTAGCCAGGACGTCTTCGATCTCCTGACCTCGTGATCCGCCTCGTCTCTGTTCTCCAATAGTGTCTGGGGTATACAGGCATGAGCCATCCGCACTGTTTCCAGGTTTCCGAATTTTTTTTTTTTTTTTTTGGACGAATCTCAGTTCAATGCAAGCTCCGCCTCCCGAGTTCACACCATTCTCCCGCCTCAGCCTCCTGAGTAGCTGGGACTGCAGGCGCCCAGCACCACGCCCGGCTAGTTTTTTGTATTTTCAGTAGAGACGGGGTTTCACCATGTTAGCCAGGATGGTCTCGATCTCCTGACCTCGTGATCCACCCGCCTCAGCCTTCCAAAGTGTTGGGATTACAGGCGTGAGCCACCAATTTATGAATGTTTTTTAATAGACATGGAGGTCTCACTATGTTGCCCAGGCTGGTCTCAAACTCCTGGCTTCAAGCAATCCTCCTATCGTGGTCTCTCAAAGTGCTCGAATTACAGGCATAAGCCACCAAACCTGGCTTCCTTCACTGTTCAATAGTCATGTTTCTTCTTTTGAAATTATATCCTGTGTAGGGCCGGCACAGTGGCTCATACCTGTAATCCCAGCACCACGCCCAGCTAATTTTTGTATTTTCAGTAGAGACAGGGTTTCACCATGTTAGCCAGGCTGGTCTCGAACTCCTGACCTCAGGCCATCTGCCACCCACCTCGGCCTCCCAAAGTGCTGGGATTATAGGCATGAGCATGAGCCACTGTGCCTGGCCATTTTTTTTTTTAATTTTTATTTTTTTGAGACAGAGTCTCACTCTGTCACCCAGACTGGAGTGCAGCAGCGTAATCTCGGCTCACTGCAGCCTCCACCTCCCAGGCTCAGATGATTCTCCTGCTTCAGCCTCCTGAGTAGCTGGGATTACAGGCATGTGCTACCACACCGAGCTAATTTTTGTATTTTTAATAGAGACGGGATTTCACTATGTTGACCAGGCTTGTCTTGAACTCCTGACCTCAGGTGATCTCCCTGCCTCGGCCTCCCAAAGTGCTGGGATTGCAGGCAAGAGCCACTGTGCCCAGCCTCATTACTTACTTTGTTGCCCCAATTTTTCAAGTCTTAACCATTAGGAGCTCCTTCAGGTTGGCTGTGTTCATTCTTTCATTAAGCCCCCATCCTTTTTTGAGCACTTCCTTACTCCTGTCCCACAAGATGCTCCAGATTTGACTTATATTTTCCCAGCCCTAGTCCTAGAATCAAACACTTCTCCAAGGAGTCCTCAATCCCTTTATTAAATAATGGTGTTTAGAAACCAAAATCTGGGCACCTGGTGTGCTCACTGCTACTATGATGTTGTTGCTTCTAGGCCTTCTCAGCAGAGATAGCGAACATTAATAACATAATCCACATATATATATATACATAGATCTATATTTCTGTCTTTCCATCTGTGTATATTTTAAAACATGAGTTTATACAGATACTTCTGATTCTGATCTAATATCACAGCATTCATTTAATCCCCTTTCCTTATTTGTAACTTCTTTCTCCAACAGTAAGAAACCTGGTTCTTATTTTCTACAATATAGTTTACTTATTCATGTATACCAGTATACACATAATGTAGTTTCAGAATTGCTAACACATACTTCTAACTAGATTACAGCATTTATGTTCAGGTCTCTTTAGTTTAGTTGTTTTTTTTTGTTTTGTTTTTAAGACAAGCTCTCTCCCTGTCATCCAGGCTGGAGTGCAGTGACACAATCATGGCTCATTGCAGCCTCAACCTCCTAGGCTCAAGTGATCCTCCTGCCTCAGTCTCCCATGTAGCTGGCTCCAAAGGTACATGCCACCACATCACACTTTTTTCCTTTTTTTTTTTTTTTTTTTTTAGATGATGTCTCTCTCACTTACCCAGGCTGGAGTGCAGTGGCACTATCTTGGCTCACTGCAACCTTCTCCTCCCAGCTTTAAGCAATGCTCCTGCCTCAGCTTCCAAAACAGCTGGGACTACAGGCACATGCCATCATGCCCAGCAAATTTTTGTATTTTTAGTAGAGACGGGGTTCACCCTGTTGGCCAGGCTGGTCTCAAACTCCTGACCTCAGGCGATCCACCTGCCTCAGCCTCCCAAAGTGCTGGCATTACAGGCATGAGCCACCACATCCAGCCACATCCAGCTAGTTTTTAAATTTTTTGTAGAGACTGAGTCTCACTTTGTTGCGTAGGCTGGTCTTGACCTCCTGGGCTCAAGTGATCTTCCTGTCTTGGCCTCCCAAAGTGCTGGGATTACAGGCATGAGCCACTGCACCAGGTCCATGTTTAGTTTTATAGAACCCTGTCAAATTACTGTTTTCCAGAGTTATTTGGTTTTGTTCTTCACTTCCTTCAATGTGGTTATATTGTTCATTTGTAGTACAGTGAGGGTCATTTGTTAGTGTTCATATTCCATGTTAGGTTTCCTCAACAATATGACTGGTTTTAATTTTTTGTCTATTGTGGGGGCATGTGAAACACTGCTATAGTTCTAAGAGTCAGGGGTATACAAAAGATCTACTCTGAGAAGTGCCATTTTGTCCTCATTCTCACAACCCTGACCCCTTTCCCCCTTTCGTTCCATCTCTTTGCCACTCACCCTCTTATATATATATATATATATGCCAATTTTTGTATTTTTAGTAGAGATGGGGTTTCACCAAGTTGGTTGGCCAGGATGGTCTCGATCTCTTGACCTCGTGATCCACCCGCCTTGGCCTCCCAAAGTGCTGGGATTACACGCATGAGCCACAGTGACCAGCCCTGAGATATCTTTAAGAATACTTCAAGGGCCTGCTGAACTCAGTATGAAAACTGCATCAATGGACAAAGTTAGACAAAGGTATTTGGTAACAAGCCTTCTGAAGCCTGAGATTCAGCCCTGCTCTCATCCTAGAATTATACTCCCCGTTCTACAGGACTAGAACTACAAACAGGGGTCAGGAGACCAACTCCCAATTCTGGTTCAGCCATGAGCATACTTTATAACCCTAGGGGATCTCCTAACTTTGTGGCTAAGATTTCTCACCTGAAAAATGAAGAACTTGAACTCTGTGATCCCGAGGTTCCTCCCAAAGCCTTCCTTCTGTAGGTTTCGTGTACATTACCTTAGCTATAGTTGGAGGCATGCCAGGGCTATGGAGACTCACCTTTACAACATACACTCTGACCAGGAGCTTGATGGGCCGGTTCTGTGGGATCCCCCGGGAGATCTGGGGCTCAGAGAATGACACTGCCTCTGATTCAGGGTAAATGAGGAAGGAGCCCTGAGTTGGGGGGAGACAGAAAAGGCTCTGATAAGAGAATTGTCCTTCTGAATCCCCACCTGGGCTCCCTGGTTCTGCTTTCCTTCCCCAAATGTACCTTGAACTTGCCCACAAGGTGTCCAGATCCTTCCTCTTCTCCACCTGCATCCTGGCCCCCTTGCCCTCGGTACAGAGGAAATACATACAGCCAGTCTTCAAAGTGGTTAAATTCTTCTTCCAGGGACCTGTTGTAGATCTAAAAGGCAAGGACTTCAGTGACAGCCCGATGTCCAGAATCCAAAGGAGACTTTCCTTTTCCCAGTACCCAGTCACCTTCAGGGTGGCAACTGCTTTTTTTCGGGACACAGTGCCTTTGACTTCAGCCTCACCCTGGTCTTGGGCCTCCCCAACCATAGAAATGAGGTTGACCCCATCTGGAAACAACAAAAATGCCCCAGTCAGAAATATCTGGGTAGGCAGGAGATGGGCAGATGGAACCAGAGCAAAAAGCCCAATCTCTTACCTGAATCTCCAGGATCATCCATTTCATCTTCATCAAGGTTGTGCTGAAATTAAAGAGCAGATCCAGAGATTCTTCTCCATCCCCTTCAACTCCTTAGCCTACCCCCTTTTCCAGGACAGTTGGGAAGCCTTCATTCAAGTTCCCACTGTGTATGCCACTTGCATTTTTAAAGCTCCAATTTATCATCCAGTCCTGCCTTGTCCAGAGTGGTCACCATCAACCACACATGGCTACTGAGCACTCAAAATGTAGCTAGTCTGAATTGTGATGTGCTGTAAGTAGCCAGGCTTGGTGGCTCATGCCTGGAATCCCAACACTTTGGGAGACTGAGGTGACTGCTTGAGGCCAGGAGTTCAAGATCAGGCTGAACAACACAGTGATAACCTGTCTCTATGAAATAAATGCCTTTTAATTTTTATTTATTTATTTTTGAGACAGGCTTTTGCTCTGTAGCTCAGGTTGGAGTGTGTTGGTGTGAACATGGCTCACTGAAGCTTCAACCTCCTAGGCTCAAGCGATCCTCCCAACTCAGCCTCTTGAGTCACTGGGACCACCAGCATGCACAGCTACTTCTTTTCTTTTTTTTTTTTTTTTTTGAGATGAAGTCTTGCTCTGTCGCCCGGGCTGGAGTGCAGTGGCCAGATCTCAGCTCACTGCAAGCTCCGCCTCCCGGGTTCACGCCATTCTCCTGTCTCAGCCTCCCGAGTAGCTGGGACTATAGACGCCCACCACCTCACCCGGCTAGTTTTTTATATTTTTTAGTAGAGACGGGGTTTCACCATGTTAGCCAGGATGGTCTCGATCTCCTGACCTCGTGAACCGCCTGTCTCGGCCTCCCAAAGTGCTGGGATTACAGGCTTGAGCCACTGCGCCCGGCTCTTTTCATTTTTAATAGAGATGGTGTCTCACCGTGTTCCCCAGACTGTTCTCAAACTCCTTGGTTCAAGTGATCCTCCCACCTCAGCCTCCCAAAGTGCTGGGATTACAGGCATGAAACACCACACCCAGGAAAAAAAAAAAAAGTTTTTAATGAGCTGAGCGTGATGGTATATACTTATGGTCCTAGCTACTGGGGAGGCTGAGGTGGGAAGATGACTTGAACCAAGGAGTTTGAGACCAGTCTGGACAACAGATAAAGACCCCATCTCTAAAAATAAAAAGAAGGGGCCAGGCGCAGTGGATCATGCTTGTAATCCCAGTACTTTGGGAGGCTGAGGCGGGTGGATCACATGAGTCAGGAGTTCAAGACCAGCCTGGTCAACATGGTGAAACCCCGTCTCTACTAAAAATACAAAAAAGTAGCCGAAGGCCGGGCGCGGTGGCTCAAGCCTGTAATCCCAGCACTTTGGGAGGCCGAGACGGGCGGATCACGAGGTCAGGAGATCGAGACCATC
>NW_016808366.1:743606-783016 GCF_001698545.2 Rhinopithecus bieti
CACTGGATTTTAAATACTTAGTACAAAAAACAAGAATGTAAAATATCTCAGAAATTTTATGATTACTTGTTGAAATGATTTTTTTTTCTTTGAGACAGAGTCTTTGTCACCCAGGCTGGAGCACAATCTTGGCTCACTGTAACCTCCACCTCCCAGGTTCAAGCGATTCTCCTGCCTCAGCTTCCAGAGTAGCTGGGATTACAGGTGCACACCACCAGGCCCGGCTAATTTTCGTATTTTTAGTAGAGACGGGGTTTCACCATGTTGGCCAGGCTGGTCTCGAACTCCTGACCTCAAGTGATCTGCCCGCCTCAGCCTCCCAGAGTGCTGGGATTACAGGTGTGAGCCACAGTGCCCAGCTTTGAAATATTTTGAATATATTACTAAAATTAATTTCACCTGTTTCCTTTTACTTTTTTGTTTAAGTCTCGCTCCGTCGCCCAGGCTGGAGTGTGGTGGCCCAATCTCAGCTCACTGCAAGCTCCGCCTCCCGGGTCCGCGCCATTCTCCTGCCTCAGCCTCCTGAGTAGCTGGGACTACAGGCGCCCGCCACCTCGCCCGGCTAATATTTTTTGTATTTTTAGTAGAGACAGGGCTTTACCATGTTGGCCAGGATGGTCTCAATCTCCTGATCTCATGACCCACCCGCCTCGGCCTTCCAAAGTGCTGGGATTACAGGCGTGAGCCACCGCGCCCGGCCTCTTTTACTTTTTTTAATGTGGCTACTACAGAAGTTAAAATTACGTATGTGGCTCGTATTATCTCTGTTGGACAACACAGCTCTAGATAATGGAGTTAATAATCCCCAGCTTCTCGAATTGTGAAGAAAAGAGGACTGTAATGAAGAGCTCTGAAAAACTGTAGAGCTCCACCTTCAATGAGATCATTCTTGTTTTTTGTTTGTTTTTTTGAGACGGAGTCTTGTCACCCAGGCTGTTGTGCAGTGGCATGATCTCAGCTCACTGGAGCCTCTGCCTCCGGGTTCAAGCGATTCTCCCGCCTCAGCCTCCTGAGTAGCTGGAACTACAGGTGCGCACTGCCATGCCTAGCTAAGATATCATTCTTTTTACCATTTACACCCCAGCCCCTCCCTGGGACCCTTCTCTGCCCCTACCTGCCCCTGGAGCTCCTGCAGCGACGCGTAGTACTTGGACCACCAGTCCAGCTCTTCCGGATCTGGAATGTCCTCCTCCAGTCCAGGGCCTTGATTCAGGAGGCCTCCTAGTGGGAGCTTCTTCAGAGGAGGCTGAGGAAGAACAGACTTTGTCCCTCTAACCCAGCACCATCCTAAGTACTGCTATCCCCTTCCCCATCTATCTCCTCTACCCCATCACCTTCAGGAGCTGTCTGGATATACCCACTTCAGCCAAGAAAGGATCCAGGGACTTCTGTCCTGGGAGGGGGAAAATGGCAGCATGAGGAGACTGGGTAAATAGAAGTCAGATTCCACACCCCATTGGAGGGCCCTCTGGAGCCATGTCCGCCAGGAATCAGAGGAGCTTTTGTCTGGTGGTCCTGAAGGAGAAGGTTCCTAACCTTGAGGTCCCTTGGGCATCATATCCCTTGTCTCTTCCATCTCTCCTTCCTCCTCAGGAGGATCCTCATGACCCCGAAATATAAATCGCAGCATGTGGGGGACAATGTGGGAACCCACAAGGACTGTACGGCCAAAGGCCCGGCGCTCAATCACCAGGATGCTGAGTGGGGGCTGCAGGTAAGGCTGCTCCGGCAAGTCCTGGGGGTGGAAGAGAGGAACTGTGTCTTTGAAGACCTGGGGAAGAGGGAAAGGCAGCCACAGAGACAGGTAGGGAAAAAATACATCTAAACCTGCATTCTAAGCCCAGCTCTGCCATAGTCTCACTATGTAATCTCTGGTAAACCACTGCCTTCTCACCTTGTTTCCCAGCTAAAAAAGGGACACAGGCTGGGTGCAGTGGCTCATGCCTATAATCCCAGCACTTGGGGAGGCCAAGGAGGGTGGATCACAAGTTCAGAAGTTCGAGACCAGCCTGGCCAATGTGGTGAAACCCCGTCTCTACTAAAAATACAAAAATTAGACAGGCGTGGTGGCAGGCACCTGTAATCCCAGCTACTTGGGAGACTGAGGCAGGAGAATTGTTTGAAACCAGAAGGCGGAGGTTGCAGTGAGCCAAGATCACACCACTGCACTGCAGTCTAGGCAACAAGAGCCAAAAAAAAAAAAAAAAAAGGGACACAATACTGGATGCAAAAGACTATTGTAACTATCAAATGACATAATACAAACGTAAGTATTTTCGAGCCTACAAAGTGCTGTCAGAAGCTGGGCATGGTGGCTCACGCCTGTAACCCCAGCACTTTGGGAGGCTAAGGAAGGCAGACTGCTTGAGCTCAGGAGTTCGAGACCAGTCTGGGCAACATGGCAAGACACCATCTGTACCAAAAATACAAAAATATAGTGGGGCATGGTGGTGCACACCTGTGGTCCCAGATACTCAGGAGGTTGAGGTGAGAGGATCACTTGAGCCCAGGGGGCGGAGGTTGCAGTGAGCCAAGATTGTGCCACTGCACTCCAGCCTTGGTGACAGAGCAAAAGACCCATATATATATATATACACACACACACACACGCACATATATATTTTTTGGCTGGGCATGGTGGCTGACACCTGTAATCCCAGCACTTTGGGAGGTCAAGGCAGGCAGATCACTTGAGGTCAGGGGTTCGAGACCAGCCTGGCCAAGATGATGAAACCCTGTCTCTACTAAAAATACAAAAAAAATTAGCTGTGTGTGGTAATGGGTGCCTGTAATCCCAGCTACTTGGGAGGCTGAGGCAGCTTGAACCTGGGAGGCACAGGTTGCAGTGAGCTGAGATCGCACCACTCCAGCCTAGGCGGCAGAGTGAGACTCTGTCTTAAAATATATATTATGGTTTATTTTATTTTATGGTTAAAGGCCATTTTATGGTTAAAGGCCACATATATATGGAATTCCGTATCTATCAATGGATCCTAAGGGAAACAATTTTACTACTGTATTGATGGGTTTATTTTATGTATTTGTAGATATATACATATATACACATATATGTGACAATTTTAGCACAAAAGAGAGAGGAAGAATAGAGCTATATCACAGAAAAGTTTGTATATTTTACTGGAATTAAATTAGTATTAATCTGAAGTAGACTGTGAAATAGTAGTATGCATATTGTAATCCCTAGAGCAACTACTAAGTAAAAATCAACAAATTAAAATAGCACACTAATATCAAAATATAACAAACATCTATTTAACACAAAAGAAAGCAGTAAAAGAGAAACAATAAATACACAAGACATAGAAAACAAAGAGCAAAATGGCAGATGTAAATTCAACCAATAATATCAATCATAGCATCAAATGTGATCATATTAAATACCAATCAAAAGACAGAGATTGTCAATTGGATTAAAAAAAGAGATGCAACTCCAAGCTGTCTAAGAGATACTTTTTAGATTCAAAGACACATAAAGGATGAAGTATAGGAAAAAATGTATCATGCAAATAGTAACCAGAGAGCTGGAGTAGTTTACCACCAGAGAAAACAGACTTTAGTACAAAAAATATTACCAGAGACAAAGAGATATTTTATAATGGTAAAAAGGTTGATTCATCTAGAAGATATAACAGTTATAAACATATATGCACCTAACAACAGAGCCTCAAAGTACAAAAACAAAAAAGTAATAGAATTGAAGAGAGAAATACACAATTCATTAGTAATAGTTGGAGATTTCAATACCCTATTCTCAATAATGGATAGACAGAAACTAATCAAGGAGGCTTGTTCAAGAGGTCTGAATAACAGTAACGCCTAGAGAACACCACAAGTCCATGAATTAATCCAGGAATCAGCAAACTGCAGCCCATAGACAGAGTCTGGCCTGCTGTCAGTTTTTGTAAATATTCATTTACAATTATCTATGGCTGTTTTCATGCTCCAATGGCAGAGTTGAGTAGTTGCAGCAGACTGGATGGCCCTCAAAGCCTAAAATATTTACTATTTGGGCCATTATAGAGAGTTGGCTGACCCTTGGATCATCTAAGATAACCAGCTAGAAAATCACCATCCACTGCCCTCTTTCATTATTCTGCCCCCTTGTCCCCTAGCCCATGGCCTCACCACTGTCAGATGCCTGACAAGCTCAGTGAAATTGGGGCTCTCACGGTAGCTGGCCAGGACCTCAGACTCCACACGTTGCCCAGCCACCTCCAGTACAACCTGGGGCTGCTCCACCTCAAACAGATGCACACGACCAAGGCCCCTAAGACCCCAGAACAGCACCTGGGATCAGGATGTGGTAGATTCAGGGGTCTGCACCAGACAAACGGCAACCCAGATGTGGGGGAACAAGGGGGCTTTGAGTGCCTGGTGCTACCTCAACACGGAACTCCCTGAGCACTGGGCACACATTGGGTGGAAGGGACAGGCGTCCAGAGTGGGGCTCGACCAGGGGTGCCAGATCCTGGGGCTCCACATCACTGGGCACTGAGGGCTGTAGGAGAGAAACAGTCAGACGGCAAAGAGGAATCAGGCCAAAGGAGGAAAAGCCTAGGTGTGGGGAGGGGATATGGAGAGGTGCTGGTGAAGTATAAATGCTCGGGAACCAACCAAGGTTGAATTGGTGGAAGGGAGGGGGTCTCGGGAAGCAGCTTCGTGCAGGAAGGGAGCAGGGTGTCTGAGGCATGCAGGATGGCCCAACAAGGTGAACCTAGCACATGAATACTTGCAACGTTCCTTGGGGTCAAGCGGTCCAATGAGGTGACCTCGGGACAAACCTACAGTCCGTGTTCTCTGGGGATAAGAGACCTGGAGGCTGGTCCTGGGATACACTCATGTTTTATATTCGCTGGGGCTGGATGGCCTGATAGACTAACAAGTTGGGCTGACAGCCTGTGCTAGCCATGCCAGGGCATACTGACCTCAAGTCGGCCACTGTAGTCCAGTTCAATGAGTTCAAAGACAGCAATGAGCTCTCCGGCTGCCCGGGGTCCCTTCCTCAGGGGGAAGAACTGAAGCTCTGGGCGTTGGTATGGGTCCTCCATCAGCTTTACCCTCGGGGCAGCCAGTGCCCTGCCCAGGAATACAGGGGGGCCCTAGGGGGATCAGGGCAGTGAAGACAAAGGGGAAGAGGCTCAGGAGCCAGGGAAGGTAGGCATCAAGGGGGAAACTCCTGGCCGGGAACCCAGGGAGGGCCCAGGCCACACTCACAAACTTATTGTGGTCAAAGACATTGATGATCACTAACGGAGGCTCCTTCTGCAGGTGCTCCCTCCTCCCGTCCACGATCAACTGCTCAAATACCAGGAGTTCATCCCACAGAGGGCTCAGCGTCTGCTCCAGGACCTTGGGGGCCATACAGAGAAGCGGGTAGCAGCAGATATCAGGAGAAGGCTCCCAACACACATGCCATGTGAGCACCTCTGCTCTGAAGGAATACTTCAAGTAAATGCTAGTCACAAGAAGAGTGAGATGTGAGAAGATGAAAGCATCTTCAGATGGTGTTGCAGCCAGCCCCTCCTAGCCCTGCCTACCCATTGCAATTGGCTGCCCTCAGAGTCCAGGCCTAAAGTCAACCCCAGAAAACGACTCCTCACTGCTGAGACCTCCAGTTCTACATCACCTGCTAAGTTAGGGCCATCTAGTACCCCATCCTGATACCCTGCTCTGCAAACCCAGGGTGGGAACAGAGGGGCCTTGGGGGAAAGCTCAGACCCACCCTAACTTGTCTCCTGGGTCCCTTCCACCCACATGTCATCCCAGCCCTCACCCGTGTGGTCTGGCACTGGGTAGAGATGAGGACTCGAGCAAAGGGGTCCGAGAGGCCACTGTCGTCTGCTGCCAGCACACCTCGGGCCTGGTACAAGTGAGCCCGGAGTTGAAAGTAGCTAAAGTCTGGGGTGAGGGGCAAGGAAGGTGTCATGTTTGCTCAGGGGAACCACTGAAGTCCCCTGACTGAGCCCCACACCTTGGGCAGAGATCGAGGTGGGCCTTATACCTGCCCTGCCCACCCTCTGCACTCACCGTCCCGGTGTAGGCTGGAGGGCAGCCCGACCAAGGGCTCAGGCAGCAAATCCGGGGGCAACTCAGAGGTGCAGGCCTTGGCTTGCTTGCCCAGGCCGAGCCACAGGAAGAGCTCCAGCTTGGCACAGACGTCACCAGGGGCTGCCCTGGGTGCCTGCACGTGAAGAAGGCATGTCAGGGCCCCAGTGCCTCCTCTCATGACCCCAGCTAGACCTAGCAATCCTGCTTCCCCAGGGCACACCTCCACTGCACATCACTACACCATGCCAAACTCCCAGTCCACTCCCTACCTGCCCAGCCTTGCCCTCTTTCTGCCCTCCACCCTACGCCATGACCCTCGCGCTCTTACTCCCTACACGTCTTGCCCTAACACTGCCACTTCCTGTACCCCACACCCCACACCCCCTAACTACACTCTGAGCTCTGCTCTCCCACCTTTGTCCCCTCTACCTTCCACACATTTACATTCCCCATCCCCAACCCCAAAGGTCACAGCTTCTCCCTGCTAGGGACCCTTTTCGGTATCTTTTCCAGGGACACCTCATTTAGAAATCTTTGGCCCGCAAACCAGCTATACTTTTTTTTTTTTTTTTTTTTTTTAAGATGGAGTCTCACTCTGTTGTCAGGCTGGAGTGCAATGGCATGATCTCTGCTCACTGCAACCTCTACCTCCTGTGTTCAAGCGATTCTCCTGCCTCAGCCTCCCTAGTAGCTGGAATGACAGGTATACACCACCACGCCCACCTAATTTTTGTATTTTTACTAGAGATGGAGTTTCACCATGTTGGCCGGGCTGGTCTCCAACTCCTGACCTCAGGTGATCCGCCTGCCTCAGCCTCCCAAAGTGCTGGGACTACAGGCATGAGCCACTACCCCCGGCCAGACCAGCCACATTTGTAAGGGGTGAGACACACTCTCCGGTTTTTAGTATGCTGCCTATCTCTCAGGGCCTAGTCAGCAAAATGGCCTGTGCAGTCCCAGAGTTGGGAAGATTTGGGGTTTATCTGATTTCAAAGCTGCCCCAGGAAAAGGCACAATCTCTTTCTGGTGTTTTGGACAATTGGAAAGCGTTCAGGGGCCCCTAGTTGGGAAGCACAGGCCTCTACCCAAGGCCTATCCTACCCCTGCCCTGTAAGCTCCACTCCACTTCTCCTGGCCCCTCACCCGCAAGCCCCCTCACCGTGAGCATTAGACTCTGGATCTTCCCACAGTCCCGACCCCGTTCCTCCTCGACCACAGAGAACAGCACATCCTGGGCAGGGATTCGGGCCCAGGCCACGCGGCGCCGCCCGCTGAACATCCAGACCAGCACATCGGGGAGGGGTGGCTGGGGCTGTGGGTGGAGAACTGGTCACGGAGGTGGATCAGGAGCCGACCCCTCCTGCTCTCACAGCTTGAACTGAATGGACCAAATGGCCACTCCAGCTCTGATCTCCCCAAGACAGGGTCTCACTCTGTCGCCCAGGCATGAGTGCAGTGACACGATCACGGCTCACGGCAGCTTGACCACCCAGCCTCAAGCATCCCTCCCACCTCAGCCTCTCAAGCAGCTGGGACTACAGGCACATGCCACCATCCCTGGCTATTTTTTTTATTTTTTGTAGAGATGGGGTTTGGCCATGTTGCCCAGGCTCGTCTCAAACTCCTGGGCTTAAGAGATCCTCCTGCCTTGGCCTCCCGAAGTGCTGAGATTACAGGCGTGAGCTACCACACTTAGCTTTTTTTTTTTTTAATTGTGGAAAACTACTTATAAAATTGACCATCATCCTAAGCATTTTTAAATGTACCATTCAGGGGCATGAAATATATTCACATTATTATGGAACCATCCCCATCATTCATCCCCACAACGTTTTTCATGTTGCAGAACAGAAACTCTGCCCATTAAATCATACTTCTCCGTTCCCCACTCTCCATCCCAGCCCCTGGCAGCTGCCATTCTTCTTTCTGTGTTTGGATTTGACTATAACAAGTCCTCACATGAGTGGAATCATACAGTGCGTGCCCCTGTGCCTGGCCCAGTTCACTAGGCATAATGTCCTCAAGGCTCGTGCACATGGTAGCTGGTGCCAACCTTGTCTCTTCACCTTTCCCTCCTCCCCAGTCTAATCTTCCCCGATGTGCAAGTGTGCACATGTGGTGCCCATCACATCAGCCAAATACCTGGGCTGGTGACACTCTTCTCCTCCAACATCCAATCACCCAGTCCTGGCAGTTTCCCTCTTCTCTCCCTTCCTCCCTGCCCTACTTCAAGACCATCTGCTTTTTTTTTTTTTTTTTTCTGTAGCCCAGGCTAGAGTGCAGTGGCAGTCATGGCTTACTGCAGGCTCAACATCCTGGGCCCAAGTGATCCTCCCACCTCAGCCTCCCAAATCGCTGGCACTACAGGCACACATCACCATGCCTGGAGATGTTTTCATTTTTAAATTTTTTGTAGAGATAGGGTCACACTATGTTGTCCAGGCTGGTCTCAAACTCCTGGACTTAAGCAATCCTCCCGCCTCAGCCTCCCAAAGTGGTGAGATTATAGGTGCGAGCCACCAAGCCCACCTGAGAGACCATCCACTATTGGCTAGACAATTGTGACAGGCTCCTAAGCAGTCTTCCTGCCTTGAGTCCTCCCTTCCTACCCACTCTGCCATGGCTGGCTGACTGACTGCTCACCATCCTCTGGGTATCAGCTGCAATGTTGTCTTTGCAGAGAAGACTTGCCTGACCACCTTACCCAAGCAGGTTCTCCTCCACCCCGTCAGCCTCTGTAACCTCTTTCTTACCAATTCCTGTAGATCATAATTATTTTTCATATTCATTTACAGATGTATAGTCTGTCTCCCTAGAACATAAGACTCAAAAGGGCAAGGAATATAGCAGGGGCTGACCCCCAGGGCCTAATACAAAGCCTGGCACACAGGAGGACTTGAGATATAATTGAGAGGCCAGGCGTGGTGGCTGAGGACAGGCATAGTGGCTCATGCCTGTAGTTTTAGCACTTTGGGAGGCTGCGGCAGGCAGATCACGAGGTCAGGAGACCGAGACCATCCTGGCTAACATGGTGAAACCCTGTCTCTACTAAAAATACAAAAGATTAGCTGGGCATGGTGGCGGATCATGTCACTGCACTCCAGCCTGGGCAACAGAGCGAGACTCCGGCTCAAAAAAAAAAAAAAAAAAAAAAAAACCACTGGGACTGATCAAATGAGGCACCTAAAATTTGTATACTGCAGATTCAGGCATGGTTTCCATAAAGGAACAACACCGAGAGGGTTGTCCTCTTGGGACAACACCCAAGAGGGTGCCCATCGCAGCATCCAGTTCATCTTAAGATTTTCAACAATTGGCTGGGTGCGGTGGCTCACGCCTGTAATCCCAGCACTTTGGGAGGCTGAGGCAGGCGGATCACCTGAGGTCAGGAGTTCAAGAACAGCCTGGCCAGCATGGTGAAACCCTGTCTCTACTAAAAATACAAAAATTAGCTGGGCATGGTGGTACGTGCCTATAAATCCCAGCTACTCAGGAGGCTGAGGCAGGAGAATCACTCGAACCTGGGAAGCGGACGTTCGAGTGAGCCGAGATCGCACCACTACACTCCAGCCTGGGCAAAAGAGCAAGACTCTGTCAGAAAAAAAAAAAAAGAATTTCAACAATGAGTCATGCAAAAAATGTTCTGGTTTATTAAAAATACAAAAAGAAAATTTTAAACCCATTTCCTGTTGGCCTTGAGAATACTCTTGTCTGCAATCCTAATGTAACATCATATATACTTCTGCTACATTAGGATTAGAGACAAGCTCTGTTTAGAAATAACTCCAAGTAAGGTTTTTATATTTTATTTTCATATTGAAAATCAGTCATATTTGCTTCTGCCTCAAAGAGCAAGTTTATGTAAAATTAAATAAGTGCTGGCAGTGAGCTGCATTTTTTTCTCTAAACGGGAAATGGGTTTCTTTTTTTTTTTTTTTAGATGGAATCTTACTGTCACCCAGGCTGGAGGAATGCAGTTGCACAATCTCAGCTCACTGAAACCTCTACTTCCCATGTTCAAGCGATTCTCTGGCCTGGGCTTCCTGAATAGCTGGGATTACAGACATATACCACCACACCCAGCTTTTTGTGTTTTTAATAGACTGGGGGTTTCACCTCGTTGGCCAGGCTGGTCTTCAATTCCTGACCTCAAGTGACTTGCCTGCCTTGGCCTCCCAAAGTGCTGGGATTACAGGTGTGAGCCACCGCACTAAGACATTTTTTTGAAGTCTGAAGGGCCCTGAGTTGGAATAAAGCAATACTCTGCCTTTGTGAGCTCTGACACCGTAAGCATCGTTTTTCTGTTTTGCTTTTTTTGTTTCTTTGTTTTTGCTTTTGTTTTTGAGACAGAATCTCCTTCTGTCACCCAGGCTGAAGTGCAGTGGCGCGATCTCAGGCTCACTGCAACCTCCACCTTCCGGGTTCAAGCGATTCTCCTGCCTTAGCTTCCAGAGTAGCTGGAACTGCAGGTGCTGGCCACCACACCTGGCTATTTTTTTATATTTTAGTAGAGATGGGGTTTCACCATGCTGGCCAGCCTGATCTCGAACTCCTGACCTCAGGTGATTCCACCCACCTCGGCTTTCCAAAGTGCTGGGATTATAGGCGTGAGCCACTGTGCTGGCCAATATATTATATTAAAGAAAGTATCTTGGCCGGGCGCGGTGGCTCAAGCCTGTAATCCCAGCACTTATGGAGGCCGAGATGGGCGGATCACGAGGTCAGGAGATCCAGACCATCCTGGATCTGAAAGTAGTATTCTAGATCTTGATAGGGATTTGGGTTACACAGATACATATATTTGCCAAAATTCAGCAAATATGTAGCTAAGATTTGTACACTTGGTCAGACATGGTGACTCATGCCTGTAATCCCAGCACTTTGGGAGGCCGAGGTGGCCAGATCGTGTGAGTCTAAGAGTTCAAGACCAGCCAGGCCAACATGGCAAAATACATCTCTACTAAAAATACAAAAATTAGCAGGCATGGTGGCCCATGCCTGTACTCCCAGCTACTCAGGAGGCTGAGGCAGAAGAATTACTTGAGCTTGGGGGCAGAAGTTGCAGTGAGCTAAGGTCTTGCCACCGCACTCTAGCCTAAGTGACAGAGTGAGACTCTGTCTTAAAAATATATATGTATTTGTACACTTCATTGTATGTAAATTGTACATCAGAGGAAAACACTGTAATTTTTTTTTTTTAATCAGTAGAGAGCCGGGCGTGGTGGCTCTCGCTTATAATCCCAGCACTTTGGGAGGCCGAGGCAGGTGGATCACAAGGTCAGGAGTTTGAGACAAGCCTGGCCAACACAGTGAAACCCCGTCTCTACTAAAATACTAAAATTAGCTGGGCATGGCGGCAGGCACCTGTAATCCCAGCTACTCGGGAAGCTGAGGCAGGAGAATCTCTTGAACCCAGGAGGCAGAGGTTGCAGTGAGCCGAGATTGCACCACTGCACTTCAGCCTGGGCGACACAGTGAGACTCCATCTCAAAAAAAAAAAAAAAAAAAATCAGTGCACTATTAGTTGGATGTAGAAACACTCACTCCTGGCCTGGCACAGTGGCTCACATCTGTAATCCAAGTACTTTGGGAGGCCGAGGCGGGTGGATCACCTGAGGTCAGGAGTTTGAGACCAACCTGACCAATATGGTGAAACCCCATTACTACTAAAAATACAAAAATTAGCCAGATGTGGTGGCACATGACTGTAATCCCAGGTACTCATGAAACTGAGGCAGGAGAATCACTTGAACCTGGGAGGCAGAGGTTGCAGTGAGCCAAGATTGCACCACCACACTCCAACCTGGGCGACAGAGCAAGACTGTGTCTTGACAACAACAAAAAGACTTACACCCTAACAACAAAAATAATCTAAATAAATTATAAAATTATGCACACACACACGTGGGGGTATATATACACATACATATATATACACACACACTTATGTATACACACATATATACACATACATATATACACACACACACATACATATATATATATATAATTTTTTGGATACAGGATTTCTATCTTTCACCCAGGCTGGAGTGCAGCGGCACGATTATGGCTTACTGCAGCCTCAAACCCTGAGGCCCAAGCAATCCTCCCTCCTCAGCCTCCCAAATAGCTGGGACTACAGGTGCTTGACACCACGCCTTGTTAGTTTTATTTTTTTGTAGAGATGGGGGTCTCCCTATGTTGCCCAGACTAAAAATCGCATTTTAAAAAACACATCAGAGAAGTGGGGATTCAAAGAAACCTGTACCAACTAAACTCCAGAAAATGACGAGTTCTTCATAGTCAAGGAGAGACCTCCAGCTGCTACTCCCACTTCTGGCAGAACAGCAGTAGTAAAAAGGAACATCAGAAATGGGGACAAGGAGAAACTCCCCACTTTAAAGAGACTTTTAATGACTATGTGTGAGGTAGCATGCCAGATGAGAATCCCAGGGACCACAGCCACAAAGTATGTCTTTCTATACCTTCCAACTCTTTTCTATGGATCTTCACCTAGAGCTAAGGAGCGGTATGTAGAAACCTGGGAACAGGGAAGGAGAGCTGAGATCTTTCTGAGGTATGTAAGGTTTCTTGAAAGTGCAGAGTAGGCCAGGCACGGTGGCTCACGCCTCTAACCCCAGCACTTTGGGAGGCTGAGGCAGGTGGATCTCTTGAGATCAGGAGTTCGAGACCAGCCTGACCAACATGGTGAAACTCCATCTCTAGTAAAAAAAAAAAAAAAAAAAAAGCCAGGCATAGTGGCACATGCCTGTTATCCCAGCTGCTTGGGAGGCTGAGGCAGAAGAATTGCTTGAACCCAGGAAGTGGAGGTTGCAGTGAGCTGAGATCATGACATTCCACTCTAGCCTGGGCAACAAGAGCAAAATTCCGTCTCAAACAAAAGTGCAAAGTAACCACCCTAAGAAGGAGGTGGTAGGGAAGAGAATTAAAAAACCCAGAAGTGGCCCTCTGGGATTTCATCTTTTGAAGGCTGAGGGTGAGGTAGAAGTGCTGAGAGAAACCTCTTCCACTAGGCTTTCAGCTATCAGATGCTACAGGATCAGCTAGAGAGCCAAGAGGACCCCTCTGATGCATTCTAGACTTTTACAATGTAAGGTGGGGACCCCCCAAAGGTCAGGGGAGGAAAAGCAGGACTAACAAGGTGCAGAGGAAAGGAAGCGGACTCAAAAAGCATAGAGAATGCCCCAGCAACCCAAAAACCTGGTTGGTGGTTTGTAAGGCAGGGAGAGCTTACCCAGGGTTGGAGAACTGGCAGTTTGGGTGTGAAAGAGAAACAGATTTCTGGAATCTTGCCAGTTCTCAATCCTAAACCTGGATGAAAGGACAATCTTGATCCTTCAAAAAACATTTGAAGCCCAAAGTGAACTGAACCAAACCAAATTCACAACTCAGCCCATTTCAAATACAAAGCATAATGACTCGGTCCTCACTCTAGAGAGTGAGGCCTAGTGTAACAAAAGAAACGCCATTTCCTGGACATATATATTATTTTAGTCACTAATGTTCTTTTATACAAAAATCCAGGCATATGATAAAAAAAATTACGGGACAGAGTTAAAGCAAAAAGCCGGGCGTGGTGGCTCACACCTGTAATTCCAGCACTTTGGGAGGCTGAAGTGGGCGGATCACTAGGTCAGGAGATCGAGACCATCCTGGCTAACACGGTGAAACCCCATCTCTACTAAAAATACAAAAAAATTAGCCAGGCGCCTGTAGTCCCAGCTACTCGGGAGGCTGAGGCAGGAGAATGGCTCGAACCCTGGAGGTGGAGCTTGCAGTGAGCAGAGATCGCGCCACTGCACTCCAGCCTGGGCGACAGAGAGAGACTCCGTCTCAAAAAAAAAAACTCATGGTCAAGAGGAAATAATGAATAGAAGCAGACACATAGATAACCCAGATGTTGGAATAATTAGACAACAATTATTAAAATAACTATGACAGAAATCTAAATGATCTAGTGAGAAAGTACACAAGAATTAAAAGATGGGTGATTTCAGCAAACAGTTGAAAACTGGAACCAAATGAAAATAGAAATTTTAAATACATCAGGGCAAACAGTTCTACAATAGTTGGAGTCTTCAGCATATACCACTTACAACAGCAGATGGAACATCTACACAGAATATTATTCAGGAAATAAACTTAAAACAACACTAACCAACTATACCTAGAAGACACATACAAAATACTCCATCATAACAGCAGAATACACATTCTTCTCAAGCACCCATGGAACATTCTTCAGGATAGATCATATGTTAAATCACAAAACAGTAAATTTAAAAAGACGAGGCTGGCCGGGTGTCGTGGCTCGCACCTGTAATCAGGCAGAGGTGCGGGGAGCTGAGATTGTGCCACTGCACTCCAGCCTGGTGACAGAGAGAGACTGCATCATGCACGCGCACACGCGCGCACACACACACACACACACACACACACACACACACCAATATCTAAAATCAGAGATGAAAGGGAGGACATTACTAGCAACCTTACAGAAATAAAAAGGATTATAAGACAATACCATGAACAAGTACAAAATAGCAAATTAGATTATCTAAAATGAAGTTATAAAATTTGACTCAGCAGTCAAGAAGTATCTAAAATGAAGTTATAAAATTTGACTCGGCAGTCAAAAACTTCCCAAAAAAAGTCCAAGACCGGATGCCTTCACTGGTGAATTCTACCAAACATTTGAAGATTTATGCCAATCCTTTTCAAACTCTTCCAAAAAATAGAAGAGTGAGGAACACTTCCTAACTCCTTCTATGAAGCCAGCTTTACCTTGATATCATAGATTTAAAAATCACAAGAAAAGACATCAAATCATTACATGCTGGGCGTGGTGACGCATGCCTGTAATCCCAGCACTTTGGGAGGCAGAGGCAGGGAGGATCCCTTGAGCCCCGGGAGTTTGCAACCAGCCTGGGCAACACAGGAAGACCCCATCTCTACTTTTTAAGTATTTTTTTTAAATCAAAAGAAAATTACAAAACAATATCCCTTATAAATACACAGATGCAAAAGTCTTGAACCAAATCCAACGACATATTAAAAAAATGGATATACACCATCGTTAAAAGGAATTCGTCTCATGAATGCAAGGATAATTCAACCTAAGGAAAATCAGTGTAATACACCACAGTAACAGAACAAAAAAGAAAAAAAAAACACATGCTCATCTTAATAGATGCAGAAAAAACGTTTGATAAAATGTAACACTCTTTCACAATAAAAACACTCACAAAACTAGGAATAGAAGAGAACTTCCTCAACCTGAAGAAGGGCATTTATGAAAAACACTGCTAACATCAAACTTAAAAGTTAAAGAATGAAAGCTTTCCCCTTAGAATCAGAAACAAAGCAAGTGAAAATTACAACTTTGGCTAGGTGTGGTGGCTCACACCTGTAATCCCAGCACTTTGGGATGCTGAGGCAGGAGAATCACTTGAACCCAGGAGGCAGAATAAAATTCCAATTTCAGAGAAACTATGTATCTTGTAGCTGCCATTGTGAGCTTGACAGCTTGCAGCAAGACTCCACCTCCAATTTTCTAAGATAGAGTCTCTCTGTCACCCAGGCTGGAGTGCAGTGCTATAATCTGAGACCTGTCCTGAGACCAAAAAGTTTGAGAACCACTGCCATAGAAAAGCACCAGGACGTGTACAAAAATGGTCTTGGAAGCACTGCTTCTTTTTTTTTGAGACGGAGTCTCGCTCTGTCGCCCAGGCTGGAGTGCAGTGGCCGGATCTCAGTTCACTGCAAGCTCCGCCTCCTGGGTTTACGCCATTCCCCTGCCTCAGCCTCCCGAGTAGCTGGGACTACAGGCGCCCCCCACCCCACCCGGCTAGTTTTTTTTTTTTTTTTTTTTTTTTGTATTTTTTTAGTAGAGACGGGGTTTCACCGTGTTAGCCAGGATGGGCTCAATCTCCTGACCTCGTGATCCGCCCCTCTCGGCCTCCCAAAGTGCTGTGATTACAGGCTTGAGCCACCGCGCCCGGCCTAGAAGCACTGTTTCTAATCACCACCCATTGGGAACATCTCACATACCCATCAACAGCACAATGGATCAGTACATTAGAGTATATTTATTTTATTTTTATTTATTTATTATTTTTATTTATTTACTTTTTTGAGACAGTCTCCCACTCTTGCCCAGGCTGGAGTACAGTGGTGCCATCTCGGCTCACTGCAAGCTCCACCTCCCAGATTCACGCCATTCTCCTGCCTCAGCCTCCTGAGTAGCTGGGACTACTGGCACCTGCCACCATGCCCAGCTAATGTTTTGTATTTTTAGTAGAGATGGGGTTTCACCCTCTTAGCCAGGATGGTCTCGATCTCCTGACCTTGTGATCCACCCACTCAGCCTCCCAAAGTGCTGGGATTACAGGAGTGAGCCACTGCACCCAGCCTATTTTTATTTTGAGACAGAGTCTTGCTCCATCACCCAGGCTGGAGTGCAGTGGCCCAATCTCAGCTCTCTGCAGCCTCCACCTCTCAGGATCAAGCAATTCTCCCTGCCTCAGCCTCCTAAGTAGCTGGGATTACAGGTACCATGCCTGGCTAATTTTTGTATTTTTAGTAGAGATGGCATTTCGCCACGTTGGCCAGGTTGGTCTCCATCTCTTGACCTCGTGATCCTCCCGCCTCAGCCTCCCAAAGTGCTGGGATATAGGCATGAGCCACCACGCCGGGCCACATTGTAGTATACAATATGTCATATGGCAATGAAAATTGAAAAATTACAGCTACATGCAATGATATGGATAAATCTCATGCACATATTTAAAAAGCAAAATAACATAAAATATGAAAACAGCAACACAGAACTACATTATTTCAGAATGCACATTTATACCATGAAAAATTTTATTTGTATTTATTTTTGAGACAGGGTCTCATTCTGTCACCCAGGATGGAGTGCAGTGGCACAATCACAGTTCATTGTAGCTTAAACCTCCCAGGCTCAAGCAATCCTCCTACCTCAGCCTCCTGAGTAGTTGGGACTACAGGTGTGCGCCACCACGCCTGGCTAATTTTTTTTTGTTTTTTGAGGAGATGAGGCCTCACTGTTTTGCCCAGCTTGGTGTTAAACTCCTGGGCTCAGGTGATCCTCTCACTTTGGTGGATCCCACAGTGTTGGGATTACAGGCATCAGCCACTGTGTCTGGTCACAAAAAATTTTATTTGCCAGGCGCAGTGGCTCATGGCTGTTATCCCAGCACTTTGGGAGGCTGAGGTGGATCAGCTGAGGTCAGGAGTTCAAGACCAGCCTGGCCAACATGGCAAAACCCTGTCTCTACTAAAAACAGAAAAAAAAATTAGCCGGGTGTGGTGGCATGTTCCTGTAATCCCAGCTACTCAGGAAGCTGAGGTAGGAGAATTGCTTGAACCCAGGAGGCGAGTTCAAAGTAAAATTTTTTTATTTTTTTAAGACGGAGTCTCACTCTGTTGCCCAGGCTGGGATGCAGTGGCATGATCTTGCAACCTCTACCTCCCGGGTTCAAGCAACTCTCCTGCCTCAGCCTCCCAAGCAGCTGGGATTACAGGTGCACGCCACCACGCCCGGCTAATTTTTCTTTTTTTTTTTTTTGTAGAGACAGGATTTTGCCACATTGGCCAGGCTGGTTTGAACTCCTGACCTCAGATTAGGTGATCTGCCTGCCTTGGCCTCCCGAAGTGCTGGGATTATAGGCATGAGCCACTGCACCTGGACTCATAAAAAAATTTTAAATGTCAGATGACAAAAGGAGGCTTTCAATACAATTTTTTCTTTGAGACAGAGTCTCACTCTGTTGCCTAGGCTGGAATGCAGGGGTGCCAACTTAGCTCACTGTAACCTCGACTGCCTGAGCTCAAGCAACCCTCCCACCTCAGCCTCCGGAGTAGCTGGGACTCTAGGTGTGCACCACCACAGCCAGCTAATTTTTGTAGAGACAGTGTCTCACCTTGCTGCCCAAGCTGGTCTCAAACTCCTGCGCTCAAGTGATCCTCCTGCCTCAGCCTCCCAAAGTGCTACAATTATAGGATGAGCCACCACCCATAATTTAATTTATTTTTTTATTTTTATTTATTTATTTTTTTGAGATGGAGTCTCGCTCTGTCACCCGGGCTGGAGTGCAGTGGCGTGATCTCGGCTCACTGCAAGCTCTGCCTCCCGGGTTTACGCCATTCTCCTGCCTCAGCCTCCCCAGTAGCTGGGACTACAGGCGCCCGCCACCTCGCCCGGCTAGTTTTTTGTATTTTTTAGTAGAGATGGGGTTTCACCGTGTTAGCCAGGATGGTCTCGATCTCCTGACCTTGTGATCCGCCTGTCTCGGCCTCCCAAAGTGCTGGGATTACAGGCTTGAGCCACCGCGCCCGGCCACACCACCCATAATTTTAAAAGCAATTTTGCACCAACATTTAAGATAATGTTAAACATTCAGGGGCTCACACATGTAATCCCAGCACTTTGGGAGGCTGAGGTGGGCAGATTATGAGATCAGTTCGAGACCAGCCTGACCAACATAGTGAAACCCCATCTCTACTAAGAATAAAATAAATTAGCCGGACATGGTGGCAGGTGCCTGTAATCCCAGCTACTCAGGAGGCTGACGCAGGAGAATTGCTTGAACCCGGGAGGCAGAGGTTACAGTGAGGCAAGACCACGCCATTGCATTCCAGGCTGGGTGACAGAGTGAGACTCCTTAAAAACAAAAAAGTATCCCATCTCTTCGTCCAACGCTCTGTCTTCCAGCTGCCCAGGCTTCTCAGTTCTAGGCCTTTGTGCATGCTATTTTTTTGTTTCTCAATTGCCCAACTCCAATTTATCCTGTAAGGTCTGAGACTCCACTTCCTCACTGTTTGAGAACCTACTGGCCCAAGCGGTCTAAACATCCTATGCCTTTGGGAAGGACTGAGCTTCCGTCTTAAGCAGCTGCAGCATGGTGGACCAGTCACTTTCCATTTCTAACCCTCAGTTTCTGCTGTCAACTCCCTTCACCCTTCACACATGTCATATTTAGTGCTTCAGACAAGGCAGGTCATGCTCAAGACAGCCTATTCTCAAATCTTCATCTAAAGAGATCCTGAATGTTCCCTGGGTCTCTGCTGGATTCTAGAACTCTCGTCCTCACCCTTGGCTACTGCAAATGGATCTTGGTCCTATGCCCACAGCAATGAGTCCCAGCCCTGGCATCATTCCAAAGGAAAAATGTTATGTCACACTGGCCCAAGGCCTCTGGAATGGTCCATAAAACTCAGGGAAAAGTGTGTACATGGTAGGAAAGTGGGGTGGGCAAGGCATTACCTCCTCAGCCAGAAAGCGCAGTTTAGCCAGGAGCTTCTTGGCCAATGCCACCTTCTTTTGCACGTTGCCCCGTCTCAGGCCGCGTAGAAGTCGCAGTCCTTGTTTAGCCAAAAGGTTCTGGGAGGGCAAAAAGACAGCATGAGTGGAAGGCCCCAGATAGGCGCCCCTGAGTCCCTTTCCAAGGCCGTACCAGGCTGTGCACCAGGAGTTTCCCTCGGCATCGATCCAGGGTATTGGGCCGGGTCATCATCCTGCGCTCTGCACCGCGGCAAAACTGTCTGCAGTGAGCAGGGATGAGCACAGCAGACAGGAGTCAAAGGAAAGGAGAGGATGCTGACCTCTCACCCCCAGCCTCCCTCATAGTCCTCTCAGTCTTGTGCTCTGAAGAGGCACGCTTTCTCCTGCAAAGATGGCCTATCTCTATTTGGACCACTCCCAAATTCATCAAGGCCAGCCTTGCTCTTGAGCTCCAGAGCTCGCTAATATTTAACCATCTACTACCCTGGCTACCCCAGGTGTTGCCCATGGACCAACAGCATTGGTATCACCTGCAGGCTATTTAAAACTGCAGGACCTCAGCCCCACCCCAGGCCCTGCTGAATCAAAAGCTGCATTTATGCCCCAGGGGATGCCTAAACACATTGAAGCTTACAATGTGATGACGATGGTATGGTTTAGTCTCCACCAGGTTGCCTAACATACAGCTTGAACATTACATTCCCAAGCCAAATGCATAATTTCCAACAACCCCCCCACTGCAAAAAAACAAACAAAAAACAAAACAAAACAAAAAACCCTGTTTCACCTCAAACTTGAAAGTTCTGCTTTCATCCTTCACTGCTCTTTCTCTCATATTCCACATCAATTCATCAGCAAATTCTTTATGCTCTACCTTCAAAAAATATCCAGAATCTGGCCACATGCGGTGGCTCAGGCCTGTAATCCCAGCACTTAGGGAGGCCGAGACAGGTGGTGAATCACTCAAGGTCAGGAGTTCGAGACCACCCTGACCAACATGGTGAAACAACTGTGACTCCTGACACTGAAAGGTTGAGCATAGTGAGAACAGAAAAGTAACCACCTACAGCCTCCCACCTCACTGCCTCTCCTGATCAGGGTCCTTGGCTGAGTCCCTGCTTCCTCCCTACCTCTAAATGCTGGAGCGCTCCAGGTTCTCAGATTTATTTTTTCTATGCTCCCTTAATGCTGTTATCCAGCTCCATCTACATAATGACAGCTCCCAAATTGACATTTCCAGTTTAGAATTCTCCTCAGAACTCAACTCATATAGCTAACTGCCTACCACATATGTCCACTTACAATTCAATAAGAATCTCACAGTTAACACGTCTCAAACTGAGCTCCTACTATCTGCCTTCCCTCAGATCCTACCTCATCCCTGCTTCCATCAGACCTTCTCCTTTTGTTTTCCATTGAAAACATATTTTTTTTTCTTTTATCCAAAAAAAGATTTTGGCTTGCAGAAAAGATTTTGGCTTGCAGCCTTAGCCTCCTGGACTCAAACCATCCTCCCATCTCAGCCCCTGAGTAGCTGGGACTACAGGTGTGCACCACCACACCCAGCTAACTTTTGTATTTTCACAGAGACAATGTCTACCCATATTGTTCAGGTTGGTCTCAAACTCCTGGGCTCAATTCATCCTCCCATCTTGGCCTCCCAAAGTGCTGGAATTCCAGGTGTGAGCCACCACGCCCAGCCCACAAGCCAAAATCTTCGTAAGTCCTGAAGTATCACCCCCAATTCCAAATTTTCTCTTGAATCCATTCACAGCACTCCATCTCCACTGCAACCATCCCTAGATCAGTTCATCATCACCTGTCACCTGGATTATAACAGCCCCTTTAGTAATCTCTCTGCTTCCTCCCCTACTGATCCCTTTTAGAGATCTATGTGTTAGAGTGTATCTTTTTCCTTTTCAAAACATTCACTGCCCCCTCATCTCACTCAGGAGAAGCAGCCAAAGTCATTAAAATGGCTTGTGAGGCTCCCACAGGATCTGTCCCTCCCCCACGCTTCCCCCAGCCTCCTCCAGTCTCTTCTACTATGTCACACTGCCGCAATCACACTGATTCTGTGCTCCTCTTCAAACACTCCAGGCATACTGTCCCCTCCACCTGGAACACCATTACAGGCACGGCTTGCTCCTCTGTCTTCATGTCACCTTCACAGTGGCCTCCCCTCCACACCCTTTCTGAAATTGCAATACCTTATGCAAGCCAAAATGCTTCCTTGCTTCGTGTTCTTCCTTAACACTTATCCTACTTAGTATTTTTCTATCTGTTTACATGCTTATTTTACATGTCTCCACCCATCCCCAACCTCTACACCCAAACGTAAGCTTCAGGATGTTTTTTTTTTTAGAGTCAGGGTCCCATTCTGTCACCCAGGCTAGAGTGCAGTGGTGTAATCATGGTTCACTGCAGCCTTGAACTCCTGGGCTCAAGATCTTCCCACTTCAGCCTCCCCCAAGTAGCTGGGACTACAGCAGTGAGCCATTGTGCCTTGCCAACTTCAGGGATTTTTGTGGGCAGGAATGCTTTTTTCACTGACATTCCTATGCCTAAAACAGTGTCTGGCATAGTACGTGCCATAAATAGTTATCAAATAAAGTACCCTTTTGAGAAGAGGATCCGAAAATCACTTAAGTACCTGGAGCAGGTTATGGAATTCAGGGCAGTAGTGAAGGTCAAAAATGGAAGTAACTAGAACATGGTTTCTTGGGTTTTTTGTTTGTTTGTTTGTTTTGAGACAGAGTCTCACTCTGTTGCCTAGGCTGGAGTGCAGTGGCACGATCTTAGCTCACTGCAACCTCCACCTCCCAGATTCAAGTGATTCTCCTGCCTCAGCCTCTCAAGTAGCTGGGAGGAACCCACCATTATGCCCGGCTAATTTTGGTATTTTTCTCATAGAGATGGGGTTTCACCATGTTGGCCAGGCTGGTCTTGAACTCCTGACCTCAAATGATCTGCCCGCCTCAACCTCCAAAAGTGCTGGGATTATGGGTGTGAGCCACCACGCCCGGCCAAACATGTTTATGTGGTTACAGCAATGACCTGGTAACTAGGGACCAATCAATGATGATGGGAAGAAAATTGAGAATTACAGAGCTAATTCCTCCAGCGATGAAATTCAGATCACAGCTGCAGTCACTGGAGCAGGCAAGGAGGAGAGCAGATGGATGCAGAAGCCAGCAAGGAGGTGGACTGGGTGTGGGAAGGTGATTAGCAGGAACAAGTGTGGAAGAAAGGAGGCGAGGAGATTTGAAGAGACACGGAATGAGCCTCAAGAAGGGTGGGAAAGGGAACTCATGGAGATTGAAAACAGCTGAGGTGCCAGAGGATCGGGGGAAGCCTAACCCCCAATAATCTCATCAGCTCCCTGGATAGGAATAATTGTCTTCTCATTCTTCTGTAAGGTGCAGAGCAAACGCAGCTGCAAGCCACCCGTGGGTCCAGACAGCCACCAAGAGTCTCCCTTGCCCTGGAGTTGGCCCAAGTACAGGCAGCAACAGGGGTGGCTCTCAGCTTACCTGCTCCCAGCCACCAGCTCTTCCAGTACCTGCTTGAGCTGTGCACAGGCGCCAGGCCCCGGCCTGCGCTGCAGTCTCTCAACCTCCTGCAGCCCCTGGTCCTGCGCAACATGCAAGAGGGTCAGTCTTGAGAGTCCCTGACTCCGACCTCTTGTAGACCACACCCAACCCGAGGCCCCCACCCACTCGTGACCACACCTCTTGGCCTGCCCTTCTTTGGCTCCATCAGGTTGATGGCTCCATCTTTCTAGCCCCCTACTGGCTCCACCAAATGTGGGACCTCACCGGCAGTATCTCTCTCCATCTCCTTCATCCAGCCCCTTCCTGGGTCCAGCAATTCTGAATCTCTGTCCTCCCACAACTCCTGGCATCCTCAGTTCGCCCAGAAGCTGTGCTTTTTGGCCCTTGCCGCCCCTGGCCTTGCACCAGCAAGGTGCTAGCTCTCTAGTGCCTGCCCATTAGCCCCACTGCAGAGCTCCCTTCAAAGGCTGCGGTGTCCCAGGCATCCCTATGGCCCGGTCTCTCCCTGTGGGCACTGGCCTTGCCCTTACCAGCCTCTCGGCCACTTTGTGCACGCAGTTGCTGCTCTGCAGGCGCCAGGTGTGGTCCTCCCAGCGACTCCACACATGCAAGCATGGCTTGCGGTGACGGAGGGGCAAGCAGAAGTATGGCCTGGCAGGTGCAGAGGAGGCTTCGCGGCATTCTGGGCTCCTGGGGACCTCCCAAACCCCCCTTCCAGCCACTGGGAGCACTCACCCGCTGCCGTCCATGGGCTCAGGCCACTGAGCAGGGGTCCCCAGTTCCTCCTCCTCTTTCTCCTCCTCTGGCCTGGCTCCCAGCAGAGGCTGAGCCTCTGCCGACGCACCCTCAGTTCCCTCCCCGGCCCTGGACCCTCGGCCCAATTGCTCCTCCAGGCGACCTGCGCGACCTGCCCCGGAGCAGCAAGGGTCAGTGCGCGCCAGGCTGAGGGCCGGAACCCCCCCTCAACCAATTCTGCCTCAATAGAAGTCAGAACCCGCCCCTTACTGAAAGTCAACAGCCCCTTCCAGGATCCTAAGGTCTGAAATGAGAGTGTCCACCCTCAAACCCATGGCACTCAGGGGTTTGGCTAGGCCACACACCAATGGAGATCTCGAAGCTGATTGGCTGGGAGGCCACGGCAGGGTCGATCATGGTGGCCTCGAAGAGCACACCGAAAAGCAGGAAATCTTCACAGGGCGCCAGGACATTCTGCGGGAGGCCGTCAGGCTGGAGTCAGCGCCCACCCTCCCAGGGAGCAGACTGGACTATGCTTGGCCGCAATGCCCACAGAAAGAAGTGTGACCAAGGCTTGGAAGTCACTGCAGGTATCCTACTCCCTCTCTGTCCTCGCTGCCCCAGCATTGGCCCTGGGTATGCGTCCTCTCTCCCCCAACATGTGCGCATATACCAGAGCCCATGTGGGCACACACCTCACTCTTCGCCCAGGCACCCATCTGGGCACACACCTCACTCTTCGCCCAGGCACTCTTCGCCTGAGAGTGAATTCCACCTTCCAAAGCTGAGGTGACCCCGCCCCCTTTGCTACCCCCCAGCCCCCACCTCTGGCAGCGGCAGTAGCTCCTCCACCTCCACCTCCATGGCACTGGGAATCTCAGGCCCCTCGGCACCGGGGCTGGCGTCCACGTGCTGCGGAACCCCCTTTGGAGTCTGATCCCGCCTGGCTTTCTTTTTCTTCTTTCGGGTGAGCCGGGACAACCTGGACCCCTGCTGGGCCTGGGGAGGCTCAGGTTCAGCTCTCCCTTCCAACACCTGCACGGACACAGCCAGCAGAAGGCGGCCGCGGAACCAAATGCCTTGGCCAACGCCTTCGTTGAGACCTTGAAGACCATCCCGGAGCCCCGCGCCGGGGGGCGAGCCATAGAGGGGCACCCAGGCCGGGCCGAAAGTAGGGTTAAACCCCGCTGTGGGGAACAACAGCAGCGTGTTGGAGGGGAGCGCGGGGAATGCGAGTGCTGGTAAGTCTGTGCACCTCACCCTGATCTCCTCCAAGTATTAGGGGGTGAGGGCAGGGGAGGGGGGCTAAGCCGCTCTGAAAGGGAAGAAGTTGGGCAGCAGCTGCGGATGCGCCGCTGTGGAACACGACCTGGGGCGCCTCCAAACCAGCTCAGCGCCCCAAGGAGCTGGAAACTGCAGGAGCCGGAGCTCGGGGGACGCAGCCTGAACCCTGGGGGCGGGGGCGGGATTGGGGCGGAGCTACGGGCGATCCGCAAGGCCTGGGAGTCGCGGAAAGGAGTGGACATGCAGTGTCAGCGCGTGCACAGCTGTAGAAGAGTGGGACTGGGCTGGCTGGTTACTGGACAGGCGGCTGTGGTCAGAATTTTGCCAACAGAGC
The DNA here is from genome assembly GCF_001698545.2 of Rhinopithecus bieti. Classification (NCBI taxonomy): domain Eukaryota; kingdom Metazoa; phylum Chordata; class Mammalia; order Primates; family Cercopithecidae; genus Rhinopithecus; species Rhinopithecus bieti. Next base: position 768,913 of record NW_016808366.1, read on the forward strand.
CAAACCTATGGTGGAGTTCACAGTCTGGGAGCGGCTTGAAGCCGTTTGTTTTGCTGGCGGACCAGCCTTCCTAGGCGCAGCGGGGTTGCGAGGATTGGGCTTGCTGTTGGGAATGGGCCATACAGCGCGATCGGACCGAGGCGAGTGAGGCCGGGTTTGCGGCGGCCAGAAGCACTCACCTGCTCGGCCCGGATGGGAGATCCGCCTCAGGTCCAGCACGTGCGTAGCGAGGGCCGCGTCGACCAGGGGCGCGTCGTCCCGCAGCTGCAGGCGGAGGCTGCGCGTCAGCGGCGGGAAGAGCTCCACGAAGCTCAGCTGCTCGTTCCACTCAGGCGCCGCCGCCTCAGCTCGCACCGACGTCTCGCCCTGAAGGTGGCGTTAAAGACGGGCGCAGGCAGGTCAGCGCGCAGTCGGGGCGGGAGCCGCGGCGCTGTGGGCCCGGGAGGGACTTACCTCCTGCCCCAGGAAAGACACCCGCACATAGGGCTCCACTAGGACGCGCTGGTCGTGCAGGGCGCGGGCCAGGCTGCCCAGCAGCCCCTGGCGCAGCGCGGAAAGCCCCTCCGCGCGGTACAGGCGCACGCGGAGCCGCGCCCACGGCCTCTCGGCTGGCACTCCGCGAGGCAGGAGCAGGTTCCTGGGGGAGGGGGCACCGAGCGGTGGGGAGAAACTGGGATCTCGGCCCCTCCCCTTATCCGCGCCCCACGGTCACCCCGGATCCATGTCCCCTCCCCACCTCACCCCGGCTCACTTCTCGATGTCCGAACAGTGCTCTGGGGCCGGGGGTAGCATGGGAGGGGGCAGGTCCCTGCGCGCCCTCACGGACAAGGTGACCTTAACGAAGCCCTTGGTCCCGGCGCGGGTGTCCCGGGGATCATGCAACGGAGCCCATCTTTGGTAGAATTGGCCATCTAAGGGAGAAGGGGCGAGCCAGGGGTAAGGGGCGACCAGCGGGACGCACAGGGTGGCCGTGAAGTTGTCATCGGAGTGACAGACAATGGCCGGAGATCCTCTGGCTCAGCAGGGGGGAGCGGAAGTGCCAAGAGTTCAGCCTCCGCCAGAGATGGCCCTCTCCGAAGTGAGTGTACAGGGGTCCATGCGGAGTCACCGCGGGATCAATCTCTGGGGCCCTTGTCCGTGCACAGTCTCAGTAAGGGGACGATTCCATACCTGGCTGGTCCAAGATGATGCCCAGGTCCATCCTGAAGGTGCCTATCCGGGTGGCCATAAACGGGAGGGTCTGCGAATGGAAAGCCTGGGGGGAAGGTGGGGTTAGTCCTGAGCTTTCCCATCCCCTCTTCTCTGAAGGACACTGGTCACCCCTACCCCGCTCACCGTGATCTCCAGCAGCAAGTCTTGGAGGTGAAGCCGTGTGTCATGAAATTCGAACAAGAAGTACTGAATTGAAGTGGGGATGAGAGGTTAAATGTGAAGGTTAGATGTGAGGTTAGATGTGAACCGGCAGCTTACCCCAGGTCTCTTACTCAGAAGACCTTCCTTCCCCCACCCCCAACCCTCTCACTGCAACCTTTTCCTAGATCAGCACCCCCTAACACCCACCCATAGGCCCAGCATCTGGCTCCATTTCCAACTAGGCCGCACCCCCTCCAGGAATAGTTCTCACATGGACCCCTCCCATTCTCTCAGGCTTGCCCTCTTCTGTGGTGGTGCCCACCTCATTGTAGAAGGGGCAATTGGTCCCACGCTGTGTGGCAGTCACGCGGCGCTGCCCCCCCACTCGCACGGCCACATAGGGGTTAATGTTGACTCCGACCAGTTTCTGAGCCTCCAGCACGGTGACTCCTACCTGAGAGGTACAGAAGGATGAGGAAAGGAAGCCAGACCTGCCTGGGTGGAGGGAAATAACATGTGTCCCAGAAGAGGTAGTATTCCCAAGGGTTAGGCCCTGGAAAAAGAGCAGTACCTGGAAGTCTTGAGCTCTGGACACCTGGAAGGGATCCCCATGGGCCAGGGCCTTGGCGCGGCTGGGGAGAAGCTTAAGGTTAGCTCTCACTTGGTCCCTCCCCTGCGTGCCCACGCACACACTTGCTTGGTGCTGGGAATGATGTTTTCTCTCCCTCTGAAGTTTTGGATTCCAAGTCCTTCAGGTCATGTCTTGCTGCCTCCATCTCAACCCTACACCCAGAATTTGACTCATTCCTGGAGCCCTGAAACCATTCATTTGTGCAACGGAGGTTTATTGAGTACCTACTATGTGCTAACACTGTCCCAAGCACTGGGACGCTGTAGTGAAGAGATGAACCTTGCCCTCATCAAGCTTTCATCCCCTGCATGTATGTGAGCCACTGTAACTGTGTGTATGAACATGGCAGTGTCTGCCTATGAGCAAGTGACCAGAGAATCCGCCCTTCCCACACACCCTGGGACTATGTGTTTGTGAGGGCAGATGGGTGTGGGAGCAGGTGTGCCATGGGTACAAGTTACCTCTTGAGGGGGCTGAACACAACACCAGAAAGTTCGACGTCAGGCTCATCATCCAGGTCCTGCTCCAGCTCAAGCTCCAGCTCATTCTCCTCATCGTTCTGCTGGCCTAGGCTTCGAGCTAGCCTGCGGCCTAGAGCCACTGCCCGCCGCTCCAGCTGGGCCTCCCCAGGCCTGATAGGAAAGGCCCTCAAGGGACATGCCTGGAACCCATCACCCATCTCCGGGCAACCCCTTGACTTCTGGAGCTTTGGACCGACCCCTGACCCTTGAACTAATCCCACTGATCCTAGGACCAGTTCTTGACCTTGTGGCTGACTTCACTGATCCCAGGACAGACTCTTAATCCTGGGGACCTTTCTAATTCCAGAACTGACCTCTGATTATAGGACTGACCTCTGACCCTGGAACTGATTCAGTTCTGACCCAAGACCCTGGGGCTGCCTCCATATCACTGGCTCCTAACTCCAAGACTGACCTCGGTGACTCCAGGTCATCCCCACAGACTTACTCCAGTTCCTGGAAGCCCACGTTGGGGATAATTAACTCCAAGCTGGGGGAAGAGAAATGAAAGGGCTAAAAGAGGAACATGCCTGACTACAGAGCAACACCTGGTCAGCACACGTCCAAGGGTCACTGAATCGGCAGATCCAGAGTGGAACTAGGCACTACTTCTCCCTTTCCAGGGTCTGCCTGGGCTGAGACCACCAGGTCTTGCTTCAGTTGCTGGGGGGATTACCTGTCCTGGACGGGTGCCCCAAAGTCCTCCTCTGACCAGGCTCCAGTAGCACCCTCTGGGGGCTGGTACTTCAGGTCAAGCTCCACCTGGATCTAAAACCAGATACAGTATCCCCTAGGGCCCCCCTCCAACTGCCCTGGGTCTAAGAGAGGCCCAAGGACAATGCTAACGCCTTTTACTCCAGGTGGCAGAGATCCTTCTGACCAGCATCCGTGGTGCCTTGTGGTTCCTCTCTGATCATTAATAATGTAGACTACTCATAACCTATTAAGAACTAAGTAGGCAAGTTTCCTCTTTTTTATTTTCTTTCTTCTGTTTTTTTCTTTTTTTTTTTGAGACGGAGTCTCGCTCTGTCGCCCAGGCTGGAGTGCAGTGGCACAATCTTGGCTCACTGCAAGCTCCGCCCCACGGGTTCACGCCATTCTCCTGCCTCCGCCTCCTGAGTAGCTGGGACTACAGGCTCCTGCCACCGCGCCCGGCTAATTTTTTTTGTATTTTTAGTAGAGACGGGGTTTCACTGTGTTAGCCAGGATGGTCTTGATCTCCTGACCTTGTGATCCGCCCGCCTCGGCCTCCCAAAGTGCTGGGATTACAGGCGTGAGCCACCGCGCCCAGCTAACGAAGGCCGCCTGAACAGGGACATGAACCCTGGACTTTTTTTTTTTTTTTTTTAATTTTTAGTATTGATGAGGTCTTATTATGTTGCCCAGGTTGGTCTTGAGCTCCTGAGCTCAAATGATCCTTCTGCTTTAGCTTCCCAAAGTGCTGGGATTACAGGCATGAGCCACTGTGCCCAGCTGCAAGTTACTTCTTGAGGCCCAACAGGATTCCAAAATTCTCTCATTTTTGTTGGAAATCCCTTATGGTGACCTTCACTACTCTGCCTGGTCTGGCCCCACCATCCTTTCCAGCTTCTTCTCACTCCAGGCACCCCAGTTGTGCTCCTTCAAGGCGCTGGGCTTTTGCATATGCCTTTTCCTCTGCCTGGGACATTCTCTCCTCCCGATTAACATCTATTATCCTTCAAGTCTAAGTTCAGGTACTATTTCCTCAGGGAACCTTCTCTGGCCCCCAAGTAGATCATACTCCCCTGTTGTACCCTCTCCCAGCCCCTACCAGCTTGCTTCTAACACCTGCCAGTTCCAGTTTCACATTTACTTGTGTGAATATTTGTTTAATGTTTGCCTCCCTTCCAAGGGTGTGAATCCTTATCTGATTTTGCTCACCACGGAATCCTCATTGCTCAGCTCAGCATTTGGCTTATCATAAGAGCCCAACAAATGATGACGGACTGAACAAAACACTCAACATTATATAAATGAGAAAACAGCTTCCAGGCCAGGCGTGGTGGCTCATACCTGTAATCCCAGCACTTTGGGAGGCAAAGGAGGGTAGATCACAAGGTCAGGAATTTGAGACCAACCTGGTCAAGATAGTGAAACCCATTCTCTACTAAAAATAAAAAAATTAGCTGGGCATGGTGGTGGGTGCCTGTAGTCCCAGCCACTTTGGAGGCTGAGGCAGGAGAATCGCTTAAACGTGGGAGGTGGAGGTTGCAGTGAGCCAAGATTGTGCCGCTGCATTCCAGTCTGGGTGACAGAGTGAGATTCCGTCTCAAAAAAAAAAAAAAAAAAGAAAAGAAAACAGTTTCCAAATGCTAAAGAACTTGTTCAAGTTCCCAGACGGGAAATGGCAGATCTGAGATTGGAAGCTAAGTCCATGTCTGCTAGGCTATGAGCCCCTCCATGAAACACCAGGAAAATCCAGCCAGGTTCATCTTTGTCTCCCACAAGAATTGATTGACAAAAGGAATCCTGGCTGGAGGCCTTGTTAGCACTCCTCTCTGGGTCTTAGGTTTTCCCCTATGAGAAATGGAACCCTTTATCTAGAGGTACTTGAGGGTGGCAGCCTGGGGGCCGGAGGGGCTCACCGGGGACACTCGAAGATTCTCATCCACTAGGGCTTCCTGTAGCACCAAATGCCCAGCATTCTGTAGCTGCTGCAGGGAGATCACCAGGGTCCCTAGAGGCCTAGGGGAGTGGCATAGAGCAAAAGAGTGACCCAAGGGAATGGCTCTAAGTCACCCCCAGCCCAACCGGCATCCCTGTCTCCCCAGGCAGACTCACCTAGGGCTGAATACACGGCTGCAGTTGACCACCTGCACAGACAGACACTCCCCAGCCAGTGGAGCCCCATAGTGGGGCCATCGGAACAGCTGGGGACAGGAGGAAGCTTGTGACACCCATGCTGTGCTGACCCCAAACTCCAATCCAAAGCCTATTCTTGGCTGGGTGTGGTGGCTCACGCCTATAATCCCAACACCTTGGGAGGCCAAGACAGGCAGATCACTTGAGATCAGGAGTTCAAGACCAGCCCGGCCAACATGGTGAAACCCCGTCTCTACTAAAAATACAAAAATTAGCCAGGCGTGGTGGTACATGTCTGTAATCCCAGTTACTCAGGAGGCTGAGGCAGGAGACTTGCTTCAACTTGGGAGATTAAGGTTCCAGTGCCCTGAGATTGTGCCATTGCACTCCAGCCTGAGTGACAGAGTGAGGCCCTGTCTCAAACAAAACAAAACAAAACAAAAAAAAAAAAAACAAAAAAAAAAAAAAAAAAAAAAAAAAAAAACCTATTCCTAACCCTCAGACAGGAGCCAATCCTCCAGACTTAGAGCTAACTTTAGGACTAACATCCCCAAACCTGGAAGGGATCCCTGCACATGGGTTTGAATCTGAGTGAGGGCTGATCTGAGGCTAACTAGTGAACAAGAATGAATTCCCTCAGTCTTGCAACTAATTTGTTCCAATCTGGGTCTGACCTCTCAGGCCTCAGACTGACCCCACCTCCCAAGACTATACTTCCCCAAACCCAGGAATGAGCGCCTGAACCCCAGGATGGACTTGGATGGGAGACAGATCAGGAACCAACTGTACTGACCTCACCAATATCTGCTTCTTGACCACAGTGAATTTTTCTTGTTTTCTGGGTAAAACCTGCTCAGAACTGAAACTAGTCATTTATCAGTCCCTCCCCCCCCACACACAAAAATAATTTGTGTTCCCCACCCTTGGCCCAGTGTCAAGTCCCTCCCGGATTCACCCTTAAAGAAAGGTAGACAATAAGAAGGAAAGAGGCAGCGGGTTGGAGACACCAGGGTGGGTGGAGAAAAGATACGAACTGTAGAGATGGGATGGCATTTGGTCAAGGGCCCAGGGAATGGAGGATCCATAGCCCCCAGTTTCAAATATCCTTAGAGTGCCCCTGCAAGCCTCACCTCGAAAAGTGAGCTTCACTTGTCGGTCGTGGGTGCCGGACAGCCCTGTTAGTCGTCGCACGCATACCGTCAGAGCCATGGTCCCAGTGGCACTGGCACTTCACTGCCCGTCTGCCCTTCTGCCCACCAGCCCGCCCACCTGAATCGCCTCTGACTCACTGGACTCACCCAGCAGGTTTAGCAATCCCTGCCCTTTAGTCAAACACACAGGGAGCAGACCTGGGGGTCATGGGTGGAGAGGGAGGAGAGGAGCGAGAGATAGGGGTAAGGTCCTGGAAGTCAGTTCAGCCCTCCCTGCCTCCACCAGCTGCAAGCTGGCAGGACTGCCTCAGCCTCCATCCTGCATCCTCGGGGAGTGAGAGCTGTGATAGGGTGGGAGGGAGGCAAGGGGAGTGAACAGGACCCCAGTCTGCTCCCTGCCAGTCAATGAGGCCTCAATTGTTTTTTTTTGTTTGGTTTTGTTTTGTTTGTTTGTTTTGAGATGGGGTCTTGCTCTATCATCCAGGCTGAGTGTAATGGCACGATCTCAGCTCACTGCGACCTCTGACTCCTGGGTTCAAGCAATTCTCCTGTCTCAGCCTCCGAGGTAGCTGGAATTACTGGTGTCCACCACCACAGCCGGCTAATTTTTTGTATTTTTAGTACAGACGGGGCTTTACCATGTTGGCCAGGCTGGTCTCGAACTCCTGACCTCAGGTGATCTGCCTGCCTCAGCCCCTCAAAGTGCTGGGATTATGGGCATGAGCCACCATGCCCGGCCTCTCCTCTTTTCTTTCTCTCTCTCTGTCTGTTTTTTACTTTCTTCTTTCTTTCTTTCTTTTTTTTTTTTTTTTTAATCCTGAGATGAAGTCTCGCTCTGTCGCCCAGGCTGGAGTGCAGTGATGTGATCTTGGTTCACTGCAACCTCTGCCTCCCAGATTCAAGCAATAGTCCTGCCTCAGCCTCCCACATAGCTGAGATTACAGGTGCCCGCTACCATGCCCAGCTAATTTTTTTTCAGGCGGAGTCTCGCTCTGTTGCCTAGACTGGAGTGCAGTGGTGTGATCTCGGCTCACTGCCACCTCTGTATCCCGGGTTCAAGCGATTCTCCTGCCTCAGCCTCCCAAGTAGGTGGGACTATAGGTGCATGCCACCACGCCTGGCTAATTTTTGTATTTTCTTAGTAGAGATGGGGTTTCACCATATTGGCCAGACTGGTCTCAAACTCCTGACTTTGTGATCCGCCTGCCTTGGCCTCCCAGGCATGAGTCACTGCACCCGGGCTAATTTTTGTATTTTTAAGTAGAGACGGGGTGTCACCATGTTGGCCTGGCTGTTCTCGAATTCCTGACCTTCAGTGATCTGCCCATCTCAGCCTCCCAAAGTGCTGGGATTATAGGAGTGAGCCACCGCGCCCAGCCCCTTCGTTTCTTTCTTTTTCCTTTTTTAAGGCAGGGTCTCACTCAGTTACCCAGACTGAAGTGCAGTGGTGCAATCAAGGCTTACTGCAGCCTCAATCTCCCAGGCTCAGCCTCCCAAGTAGCTGGAACTACAGGCATGTGCCACCACGCCTGGCTAATTTTTGTATTTTTTTGTAGTGATGGGGTTTTGCCATGTTGCTCAAGCTGGTCTCAAATTCCTGGCCTCAAGTGATCCCCCCATCTTGGACTCCCAAAATGCTGGGATTATAGATGTGAGCCACCACACCTGGCCTCATGTTGTTTCTTGTTCATCTTCCTGTTCTCAGTGCCCAGATCAGGGTTTGGCACATGGTAGGCCCTTAAAACACTGAACAAATGGATGCATTAATAAATTAATCCCTTAGCCCTCAGAAGTAGTGCTGTAGGCATTCAACACATTTATTGAATTAAAAAGTGATTAAATGTGTGTTCCTAGCTTGTAACAAAATAGTCATTCAGCTGGAAGCCAGGTGTCCTTAACTTGGGGTCCTAGGAACCTAGTGGGACCATAGAATGGCTCCATGGAGGCTGCAAATCTTTGAAATTTTCTGCAAAATATTGGGCATGTGTACACTTTTGTGGACAAAGAGCTCATCACTTAGGTTAATAACCCTAAAACAGATATACAATACTTTTGCTGAATGAAGTCATGAATGTATCTTGAAATCTGAACCCATAATATGTGAAAGTATGTATTAACGGGAGTTCACAGCCAGGCCTTTTAATTCTATATATATAGAGAGAGAGAGAGAGAATTTTTTTTTTTCAGACAGGGTCTTGCTCTGTCACCCAGGTTGGAGTGCAGTGGCACAATTACAGCTCACTACGCCTCAACTTCCCAGGCTTAAGTGATATTCCTGACTCAGCCTCCCTAGTACCTGGGTCTACAGGCTCATGCAATCACACCACCTGGTTTTTTTAAGAGGTGGGATCTCACTGTGTTGCCCAGGCTGGTCTCCTGGGCTCTAGCAATCCTCCTTCCTCATCCTCCCAAAGTGCTGGGATTACAGACATGATCTACCATGTCCTGCACCTTCTATTTGCAGGACTTGTGCTATGGCACCCTGAAGGGTGTGCAGCCAGAGAGAGGAGAATCACATGTGTCTGTCTTCCAGTAACTTCATGACTCCAACAGCTAACACAGCCTAGAAAGACTGGAATTACCCTCAGAGCGGAAAAGGGTCAGGGCCCAGGAACTCAGAGGAGGGAGACCAGAGGCACTTCCCCAAAAAAGGAATGTTTAAAATGGGTTTAGGCTCCTGGGAAGCGGAGATGCAGTGAGCCAAGATCGCGCCACTGCACCCCAACCTGGGCAACAGAGCGAGACACTGTCTCAAAAAAAAAATGGGTTTAGGCTCAGCACGGTGGCTCATGCCTGTTGGGAGCTCAAGACAGGAGGATTTCTTGAGCCCAGGAGGTCAAGGCTGCAGTAAACTGTAATCATGCCACTCCACTCCAGCCTAGGCTATTAACAACAGAGCAAAACACTGTCTCAATTAAAAAAAAAAAAAAATTTAAAAGAAAAGAAAGCGGCCGGGCATGGTGGCTCACTGCTGTAATCCCAGCACTTTGGGAGGCCAAGGCAGGTGGATCACGAGGCCAAGAGTTCAAGACATCCTGGCCAACATGGTGAAACCCCGTCTGTACTAAAAATACAAAAATTAGCCAGGCATGGTGGCGTGCACCTGTAATCTCAGCTACTCAGGAGGCTGAGGCAGGAGAATCACTTGAACCCGGGAGGCAGAGGTTGCAGTGAGCCAAGATCGGGCCATTGCACTCCAGCCTGGGCCAACAGAGTGAGACTCCACCTCAAAAGAAAAGAAAATTGGCTTCGAGCAGTAGTCCCCAATCTTTTTTGGCACCAGTGACCACGGACCGGTTTCATGGAAGGCAATTTTTCCATGGACAGGGTCGGGGGTAGGGGCAGGGGGCGGAAAGGATGGTTTGGAGATGAAACTGTTCCACCTCAGATCATTAGGTGTTAGATTCTCATAAGGAGCACACAACCTAAATCCCTCACATGCACAGTTACCAATAGGGCTCGCGCTCCTATGAGAATCTAATGCTGCTGCTGATCTGACAGGAGGCGGAGCTCAGGTGGTGATGCTCCCTTACCCACCACTCACCTCCTGCTGTGCATCCTGGTTCCTAACAGGTCACGGACTGGTACCAGTCCATGGCCTGGGGGTTGGGGACCCCTGGCTCAAAGGACAGGAGCTGGGAGCAAAGACAGAAACCTAGGCAGTGGGAAGAAATGCTGCATGTTTTCTGGGCCCATGTAATGTGTTCAGTTTGGCCTGAATACAAGGAATGTATTGGGCGGTGGCACAGGCAGCAGATAAGATTAGACAGTCAGAGGAGCTGGTTCTTACCGTGTGACCTTGAGCCAGTCATGGTCTCTTCTTGTGCTTCAGCTTTTCCATCTCAGTACTGGGTTGGAAAGCCCTGTTCTGCCTATTTCTCCACTGTTGTTGTTTTGAGACAGAGTCTCATTCTGTCACCCAGGCTGGAGTGCAATGGTCTGATCTTGGCTCACTGCATCCTCCACCTCCCGGGTTCAAGTGATTCTCCTGCCTCAGCCTCCTGAGTAGCTGGGATTAACAGGCGTACAACACCACGGCCGGCTAATTTTTTTATTTTTAGTAGAGATGGGGTTTCACCATGTTGGCCAGGCTGGTCTTGAACTCCTGACCTCAGTTGATCAGCCCTTCTAGGCCTCCAAAGTGCTGCGATTACAGAAGTGAGTCACTGCACCTGGCCAGTTGTTATGTATTCAAATGAGTTTGAGGATCTAAAACATATCAGAAGAGGGACAGGCTGTTCTGTTTTAAAGAAAGGCCCAGATTAGACCTGAACCCTCAGATGCTGGGGGAAGGCTTCACCTCCCCCCAATCTTTTTTGTGTTCGTTTGTTGGTTTTGTTTTTTAACACAGTGTCGGCCAGGCACAGTGGCTCATGCCTGTAATCCCAACACTTTGGGAGGCTGAGAAAGGCAGATCAAGAGGTCAGGGGATCTGGTCTCGATGGTGAAATCCCTTCTCTACTAAAAATACAAAAAATTAGCTGGGCGTGGTGGTGGGCACCTGTGGTCCCAGCTACTCGGGAGGCTGAGGCAGGAGAATGGCATGAACCCAGGAGATGGGAGCTTGCAGTGAGCCGACATCGTGCCACTGCACTCCAGCCTGGGTGACAGAGCAAGGCTCCATCTGAAAAAAAAAAAAAAAAAAAAGGACAGTGTCTTATTCTGTTGCCCAGGCTGGAGTATAGTGGTATGATCTCAGCTCACTGCAACATCCACTTCCTGGGTTCAAACAATTCCCTAACTCACCTTCCCCAGTAGCTGGGATTACAGGCGAGCGCCACCACACCTGGCTAATTTTTGTATTTTTAGTAGAGAGACGGGTTTCACCATGTTGACCAGGCTGGTCTTGAACTCCTGACCTTGTGAGACCACCTCAGCCTCCCAAAGTGCTGGGATTACAGGTATGAGCCACTGTGCCCAGCTCACCTCCCCCTTTTAACAGATATTGACACTGGGACCCAAAGGAGTTAACAGACAGAAAACATGGCAGAGGGAGAGATGGGGTGGTATGAACCAGAATTTGTAGTTTGCAGTGCCTTCGCTTTCCTCTCCCTTCTTCCATGTGGGTTCTGTGGCACTTAATGAAGCAAGGTATTGATGTCTTCCCTCTGGAGCCTGGCATGGGCATCTCTCCTCTGGGCTGGAACATAGCTTAACAGATTGTCCCTGTGCCTCAACCCCTCAAAAACTGCCACTTCCAGTTCCACTTCCACATATTCTTGTTTTGTTTTGAGATGAAGTCTGCCTCTGTCACCCAGGCTGGAGTGCAGTGGTGTGATGCTAGCTCATGGTGACCTCCACCTTCCGGGTTCAAGCAATTCTGCCTCAGCCTCCCAAGTATCTGGAACTACAGGTGCATGCCACCACGCCCAGCTAATTTTTATGTTTTTAGTAGACACGGGGTTTCACCATATTGGCCAGGCTGATCTCGAACTCTTGACCTCAAGTGATCCACTGCCTGGGTCTCACAAAGTGCTGGGAGTACAGGCCTGAGCCATCACGCCCAGCCCCAGTTCCTAACATTCTAAAGAAGGTATGAGATGGCAGTAAGAGGACTGCGCTGGAGGGCAGGATTTGCTAATGTGATGCTGTGTGTTATTCCCCTACCTGGACTTGTTTACCTAGCTGTGCAACTTGTGCATGACGCACTGCATTGTCTTTCAAAATGCATTGTTTTTTTTTTTTTTTTTTTTTGGTCTCACTCTGTGGCCCAGGCTGGAGTGCAGTGGCGCAGTCTCGGCTCACTGCAACCTCTGCCTTCTGGGATCAAGCGATTCTCCCGCCTCAGCCTCCCAAGTAGCTGGGACTACAGGCACGGGCCACCACGCCCAGCTAATTTTTGTATTTTTAGTAGAGACGGGGTTTCACCATGTTGGCCAGGCTCGTCTCAAACTCCTCACATCAGGTGATTCGCCCACCTCAACCTCTCAAAGTGCTGGGATTACAGGCGTGAGCCACCAAGCCTGGCCCCAAAATGTGGTCTTTAATCAGGATCAAAAATGTGGTTGTTAAAAATGCACACTCTGGCCAGGCACAGTGGCTCATATCTGTAATCCCAGCACTTTGGGAGGCCGAGGTGGGCGGATCACCTGAGGTCAGGAGTTCGAGACCACCCTAGCCAACATAGTGCAACCCCGTGTCTACTAAAAATACCAAAAAAAAAAAAAAAAAAGCCAGGCATGGTGGCACATGACTGTAATCCCAGCTATTTGGGAGGCTGAGGCAGGAGAATTGCTTGAACCCAGGAGGCAGAGCTTGCAGTGAGTTGAGGTCGTACCATTGTACTCCAACCTGGCCACAGAGCAAGACTCTGTCTAAAAAACAAACAAAAAGAAAACAAAAAAACATTCCTGGGTCAACTCAGAAATTCTGCAGTATCTGCAGTAGAATCACAAGGTGTGCCTGGGAAGCTGACTTTCTATAAGCTGTACTGATATTCTGTTACATAGCAAGAGTTTGGGGACCTCTAGTCTTCTGGCTGTGACCATCTGATTCCTCATTCTTTCCTCCATGGCTCAGGTGTGCAGCCTGAGTGTGGGTATCATGATTGGTGGGTGCTGAATTCTCAACCTACAGACCCCTGGGAAACATGGGTCTGGGGGAGGGACCCACAGATCCTGAATAAGCTCTCTGACCTGATGTCTAGGATGAGAGGAGGGGGCTGAAGGGCTTGCAGAGCAAAGGGGACTAAGTATTTAGAAGTGCCCTGAGTGATGCCCTGCTCCTTCTTAACATTCATTATTTGCGAATATTTGAGCACCTACTACATGCTAGGCTTATCTAGGTGCTGGAGGATACAGTAGTGAATGAAAATCTGTGCCCTCGTTAAGTTTATGTTCTAGTGGATATGGCAGGCAATAAGGAAATAAATAAATGGGCCGGGCAAGGTGGCTCACATCTGTAATCCCAACACTTTGGGAGGCAGAAGTGAGTGGATCACTTGAGCTCAGGAGTTAAAGACCAGCCTAGGCAACATAGTGAGACCTCGTCTCTACAAAAAATACAAAAATTAGCTGGGTGTGGTGGCAGGGGCCTGTAGTCCCAGCTACTCGGGAGGCTGAGACGGGAGGATTGCTTGAGCCCGGGAGATGGAGGTTGCAGTGAGCTGAGATCCGGCCACTGCACTCCAGCCTGGGCAAGAGAGTGAGACCTCATCTCAAAAAAGAAAGATAGAAATGAAATATATAGCATGTCAGTGATACGTGCTGAGGAGGAAAACAAAACAGGGATGGGGGATAGAAACTGTTATTCGTTAAGTGCAATTTTAGATGGAGTTTTCTAGGAAGTGCTGTGACGTCATCGCTTGCTTTAAAAGCGGCCAGGCGCGGTGGCTGACTCCTGTAATCCCAGCACTTTGGCAGCCCCAGGCAGGCAGATCACCTGAGGTCAGGAGTTCGAGACCAGCCTGGCCAACATGGTAAAACGCTGTCTCTACAAAAATATAAAAATTAGCTGGGCATGATGATGGGTGTCTGTAATCCCAGCTACTCAGGAGGCTGAGGCAGGAGAATCGCTTGAACCTGTGAGGCAGAGGTTGCACTGAGATGAGACTGCACTACTGCACTCCAGCCTGGGCGACAGAGCAGGACTCTGTCTACAAAAAAAAAAAAAAAAAAAAAACAAAA
>NW_016808366.1:785549-791447 GCF_001698545.2 Rhinopithecus bieti
TTGAGACGGAGTCTTGCTCTGTCTCCCAGGCTGGAGTGCAGTGGCGCGATCTCTGCTCACTGCAAGCTCCGCCTCCCGGGTTCACGCCATTCTGCCTCAGCCTCCCGAGTAGCTGGGACTGCAGGCGCCCGCCACCACGCCCGGCTAATTTTTTCGTATTTTTAGTAGAGACGGGGTTTCACCGTGTTAGCCAGGATGGTCTCGATCTCCTGACCTCGTGATCTGCCGGCCTCGGCCTCCGAAAGTGCTGGGATTACAGGCGTGAGCCACCGCGCCCCGCCCAGGGGACCAACTCTTGACGGAGCCTCCCTGAGGGGCGGGGCTTCAGAGGGCGGAGCGGGAGCCGGGATAGGGCTGCGGTGGGACCAAAGCCTTTGAGAGGCTTCCCAGCTTTCTAGCTTCTGGACTGAGCAATCTGCGGCCGGGTCTCGAGGGGAAAATAGGTCTGTGGTGCGCAAGGCCCCAATGGAGTCCTTGGTTTCCCGCAGAACCGACTGGGTCTCCATTAGTCTCTGAGGAGCCGCTCCACCTTCTGCCGACCCTGGATCTGAGGCCGGAGATGCCTCCCTCGCGCATGTTCAAGAGCTTTCTGAGTACGGGCCAGGCCAGCTGCGATCCCCTCTGACCCTCGGGTTCCCCTCTCCGAACTCCAGTTCTCTCTGAGTCCCCGACCCCTTTTGAGTATCGAGCCCCTCTCCGAGCCTCAACTTATCCTCCTAGCCCCCATCTAATTCTCCTAGCGCACGCTACTCTTCCTGAACCCCAGGCCCACTCCCAGCCCCTCCCGAGCCCCTTCTGAACCCGGACACCACGCCCGCTGAGCCCCCGCCTGTCCCTGCCATGGGCCCCTCTCTGACCCCCTGTCCTGGCCTCAGGCCTGCTCTTCCAGGTGCTGAGCGTGTTGTTATCCCTGGCAGGAGACGTGCTGGTCAGCATGTACAGGTCAGAGGGAGGGACGCTGGCGCCCCAGGGGCCGCTCTTTGGAGGAGGTGGGGAGCAGGGCCGGGACCTTGCTGGCGCTTGAGCCGATTCAGATCTGATTAAGTCGTGTTGTCAGGAGCTGGGTCTAGGACCATGGGGTGGGGACTGGAGGGCTGAGCAGGTCGGGGCCTCAGCCTCCCTCCGGTTCCCCAGGGAGGTCTGTTCCATCCGCTTCCTGTTCACGGCTGTGTCGCTGCTGAGCCTCTTTCTGGCAGGTGAGGGGCAGTGAATTCCCTGGAGCCCCTGCCCTGGGTGCTTTGGAGGCAAACCCAGCACATTTTCTCCTACATCCTCGCTCCTGCAGCTCCTGGCATTCCCCTGCAGAGCCCTCTAGTTCCCCCTCAGACTCCCACCGACCTTCCCAGGCTTAACCGCCTCAAGCCTCTTTCCACTGTCCCCCTATGCCCGAGAAACCCATTCTCTTCCTTTTCCTTCCCCTGAGACCCCTCCCCCTCTTTCTCCAGCAATCTGGCTGGGGCTTCTGTACCTGGTCTCTCCTTTGGAGAATGTGAGTTGGGGAGACTGTCCTGGGGTAGGGGGCTGGCAGGTTGTGAATCTGGAGATTGTGGGGGTCCCCTGGACTGTTGGTCTGCTGGGGTGGGGGTAGTGCCAGAGGCTACAATCCTTAAGAAGGGCTGGATATAAACAGATTTATGAGGGATTGTGCTTGAGGGGCTCTTGGGGGGTCTGATACTGGGAGGTCAAGGAGGAGTCGAGGAAAGGAGACACAGTCTTCAAAAAGGAAGCCCTGGCCGTTTCCAGGCTGAGGTAGGAGCAAGGACGACGGGAGCTGAGCGGCTCTGTGTTTTGTCCCTTCATCCAACAGGAACCTAAGGAGATGCTGACTCTAAGGTGAAAGAGGGCACCTAGGGTGGGAAATTGGGGGGCTCAAAGTTGCTTCTTTGAGAACCTTGAAGGCGTGGGGGCCTTTGGGAGGTGTCCAGGGGGACAGGGAGCCAACCCCACGGCGCCCACCTCCCACCTCCAGTGAGTACCACGAGCGCGTGCGCTCCCAGGGGCAGCAGCTGCAACAGCTCCAGGCCAAGCTGGATAAACTCCACAAGGAGGTGTCCACTGTTCGGGCAGCCAACAGTGAGGTGAGCCCAGGCCCACCTTGGAAACCCCTGATGGATCCCTGCTCCCAGGGTCCTGCGACTTAAGCTCCGCCCAGAGCCCTGCGGGATTTCTCCCAGGGCCCACGAAGTCCGCCCCAAAGCAACCAGCTCCCAGAGGTCCCGCCCACCTGTAAAAGCAGCCCGCAAGCCTCGCCCCTCCAGGCCTCGCTCTCCCTCCTTGCAGAGAGTGGCCAAGCTCGTGTTCCAGAGGCTGAATGAGGACTTTGTGCGGAAGCCCGACTATGCGCTGAGCTCTGTGGGTAAGACCCGGAGACACTGGAAGACAGAGACGCAGACAGGAAAGAGGCCAAGACCCTGACACAGACATTCCCATGCACCTGACTGGCCGAAGACAGAGCCTCGGACAGCCCCCACTCTTGTCTCCGCACCCCGACTCCTGGCAAGGCCTGGGAGCCTCTGAGGGTTACTTCTACCTTTTCCAGGAGCCTCCATCGACCTGCAGAAGACATCCCACGACTACGCAGACAGGAACACTGCCTACTTCTGGAATCGCTTCAGCTTCTGGAACTACGCACGGCCGCCCACGGTTATCCTGGAGGTGGGTCTGGAAACATCCTGGGATGTGACCCGGGGCGGGACGCTGGGGAAAGCACCAAAACCTCGCCCTGCAGGCGGAGCCTGGCTGAGTCGAGGGCGTGGCGCTAGGCGGGGCCAGGCTTGGCCTGGATGGGGCTCTGGACGAGCCCGAGTACCGATTTTGTTTTTTTTTTTTTTTTTTATTTTGGACGAGTCTCGCTCTGTCCCGCCCAGGTCTGGAGGCAGTGGTGGATCTCAGCTCGACTGCAAGCTCTGCCTCCCGGGTTTATGCCATTCTCCTTGGCTCAGCCTCCTGAGTACTGGGACTACAGGCGCCCGCCCACCTTGCCCGGCGCCCGCCACCTCGCCGCTAGTTTTTTGTAGTTTTTAAGTAGAGACGGTGTTTCACCATGTCAGCCGGATGGTCTCGATCTCCTGACCTCGTGATCCGCCCGTCTCGGCCTCCCAAAGTCGGATTACAGGCTTGAGCCACCGCGCCCGGCCCCGAGTACCGCTTTTAATTCAAGGAGAGACCTGGCAATGCTGGGGACTGGACCCTGGGCGGGCTGGAGGTGGAGCTCTGGGCGGGCCGATGGATGTGGTCCAGCTGAGGCCCGGGCTGGGGAGTGGCAACAGTCGCTCTGTCAGACGATTCTGATGGTCCCTCCTGGTCCCTCCGCCCGCCTGCAGCCTCACGTGTTCCCCGGGAATTGCTGGGCTTTTGAAGGCGACCAAGGCCAGGTGGTGATCCAACTGCCGGGCCGAGTGCAGCTGAGCGACATCACTCTGCAGCATCCACCGCCCAGCGTGGAGCACACCGGAGGAGCCAACAGCGCCCCCCGTGATTTCGCGGTCTTTGTGAGTGCGGACGAGGTCAGGAGGTGGGGGATTTTGCCTAGACAGCCCCCAGCAGTCTTGAGAACTGGTGCCATTATCTGAGTCTTCGCTTGCTCATCTATAAAATGGAGATACTACTATTTGCCTCTCAGAGCTGCTGTAGGTCTTTATAGTCATAACCATATCCAGATATTAGTTATTGCTTGCCAAGCAGTTTACATGCATTCTTATTTTGTTGTTGTTTTTGAGACAGAGTCTCGCTCTTGTCACCCAGGCTGCTGGAGTGCAGTGGAGTGATCTCAGCTCACTGCAACCTCAGCCTCTGGGGTTCAAGCGATTCTTGTGCCTCATCCTCCCTAGTAGCTGGAATTACAGGCGTGCGCCACCACGCCCGGCTAATTTTTGTATTTTTAGTAGAGATGGGGTTTCACCATGTTGGCCAGGATGGTCTTGAACTCCTGACCTAAAGTGATCCGCCCGCCTTGGCCTTCTGAAATGCTAGGATTACAGGCATGAGCCACCGCACCTGCTTTGCACCCATGTAACAACCTATAATGTACTGTTATTATCTTTTCCTTTAAAGATGAAGAAAGTAATGCTCAGAGAGGGGACGTTATTTCTACAAGGTAACACAACTAACTGTTGGCAGGACTAAAATTTAAAACCTGGTTTCTTCCCAGGAGGCGGAGCTTGCACTGAGCAGAGATCACGCCACTGCACTCCAGCCTGGGCGATAGAGTGAGACTCTGTCTCAAAAAAATAAAAAATAAAACCTGGTTTCTTAGAGCCCACATTCTGAATTACAGTATACAACCATGAAAAAATACGTAAGAACATGCATATAGCTATTGAATACATAGAAGATCCTCAGCAAAGTTTTCTTCTCTCCCCTCCACCTGTCCCCCTCATGGTTCCTCCTTTCACTCTTCACCCACCAGGGCCTCCAGGTTGATGATGAAACTGAAGTTTTCTTGGGGAAATTCACCTTCGATGTTGAGAAATCGGAGATTCAGACTTTCCACCTGCAGGTGTGTTTGTCTCTAGGGTGAAGGTGCCAAGGGAGTGGGGCAGTGAGGGATGAATTACCCAGGAGGAGGGCAGCCCTTGGCATGATCCATTTGTCTCCCCAGAATGACCCCCCAGCTGCCTTTCCCAAGGTGAAGATCCAGATTCTAAGCAACTGGGGCCACCCCCGTTTCACATGCTTGTATCGAGTCCGTGCCCATGGTGTGCGAACCTCAGAGGGGGCAGAGGGCAGTGCCACAGGGGGGCCCCATTAAACATGCTGATTGTTGGAGTAGAATTGAGTTCTGCTGAAGGATGCTGATCAGTGCTTTGGGGGGGCTCTTGTTGGGAGAGCTCTGGCTGCTGTTGCATCTAAGTATGGTGGGGGTGACTTCCCAATGCATCCTCTTTTCTTGGAGAAGTCTAGACCAAGATCGTAATAGCAGCTTCTGTTTATGGAGTGCTTACCATGTACAAGAAACAGTGCTGTGGACATTACACACATTACCTAACTTAATTCTCACAACCAGAGAGGGAAGCTGCTCAGGTCAGGAAACTTGTTCAATGTCACACAGCTAGTGAAAGGCAGCGCCACAGCAGTACCCAGGCCCACCTTCCTCTCTCACCACAGAACTGCAGGCAGCCTGAACCCACCTTTGTGCTCAATCCTAGCCCCAGTGGGAAAGTCCCCAACTCCTGCTAGGTACAGGTGGAAGGGTAGCTACCCCCTTTCTGTAGGCACACACTCAAGAGCTAAGGAGACTTGAGAATCTCTAGGAAGCTTCTGAGTCACAGGGCTGATGCAGGCCTGGTAGCCCCAACATAGGTTGTCCTTACTGAGACCTGAGTTCCCAACACTGTGTGAGGCACAGGATAGATGATTTAGTGTTCACCGGGCCCTGCCCTCAAGGAGCCTGACAGGGGAACGAAGAGGCTCCAGGAAACAGGACAATGCATTTACAGATCCAAGAATTCTTCACTCTAAGAGTCAAAAGTGGGATTGCAGGGAAAAAAGACGAAGGAGAAGGCAACAAAGGATTAATGAGTTCTACCTAGGGGTAGGAAAGGAGGACCAGCATGAGCAAAGAAACATGCACCATCTTGGAGGGCAATTTGGAATATCTATTAAAATTTTAAATAGGCCGGGCGCGGTGGCTCAAGCCTGTAATCCCAGCACTTTGGGAGGCCAAGACGGGCAGATCATGAGGTCAGGAGATCGAGACCATCTTGGCTAACACGGTGAAACCCCGTCTCTACTAAAAATACAAAAAAACTAGCCGGGCAAGGTGGCGGGCGCCTGTAGTCCCAGCTACTCGGGAGGCTGAGGCAGGAGAATGGCGTAAAACCCGGGAGGCGGAGCTTGCAGTGAGCTGAGATCCGGCCACTGCACTCCAGTCCCGGAGACAGAGCGAGACTCAGCCTC
>NW_016808366.1:791820-834319 GCF_001698545.2 Rhinopithecus bieti
AAAAAAAAAAAAAAAAAAAAAAAAAAAAAAAAAATTTTAAATATACACTTTGATCTAGCACTTCCACTTTTAGGAACAAATTATTCAGAAACATTCCTGTTAAGTGCACAAAGATACATGTACAAAGATGTTCATTATCGCATTATTTGAAAAAAACTAGGATTCAAATCTCCAGGAATAAGAGACTGGTACACTCCTACAAAAAAATAAAGATGTAGGCATTAACACTTTCCCAGCTTTAGAAGAATATACAGACTATTAATAGTGTTTATACCTTTAAGAGGTGAAATTCAGCCTGGTGTGATATCTCATGCCTGTAGTCCCAGCACTTTAGGAGGCTGAGGCAGGTAGATCATGAGGTCAGGAGATCCAGACCATCCTGGCTAACATGGTGAAACCCCATCTCTACTAAAAATACAAAAATTAGCTGGGCGTGGTGGCACGTGCCTACAGTCCCAGCTACTTGGGAGACTGAGGCAGGAAATCACTTGAACCAGGAGTCGGAGGTTGCAGTGGGCCAAGATCGTGCCACTGCACTCCAGCCTGGCGACAGAGTGAGACTCCGTCTCAAATAAATAAATAAATAAATAAATAAATAAATAAATAATCTGGGGAGTTTTAGAATTATGAATGAATGCAGCTTTTCTGGAGGGTAGTTTCACAACAGGAACCAAAAGCCTTACAAATTTTTATACTCTTTACTCACAGCAATTCCATTTCTAAGAATGTATCCAAAGAATACATAGATGTATTCAAAGGTAATATTTATAAGGAAATTTAACACAGTGTTGTTTATAAAGAAAATTGGAAACTTAGTAACCAAGTAGATAAACTGTTATAAAAAATAAGCAGCCAATAGAAATGGTAATATAAGAGAATGTCTGAAGTCATTGAAAGTAATTAATGATATATAGGCCGGGCATGGTGGCTCATACCTGTAATCCCAGCACTTTGGGAGGCTGAGGTGGGAGGATCACCTGAGGTTGAGAGTTCGAGACCAGTCTGGTCAACATTGTGAAACCCCATCTCTACTAAAAATACAAAAATTAGTTGGACATGCTGGTGCGTGCCTGTAATCCCAGCTACTAGGGAGGCTGAGGCAGGAGAATCGTTTGAACCTGGGAGGCAGAGGTTGCGGTGAGCTCAGATCGCACCACTGCACTCCAGCCTGGGAAACAGAGCAAGACTCCGTCTAAATAGTAATAATAATAAGTGACATATGGGTAACTTTTTAAAAAGTTAAACTGGCATAAATAAAAAGATAATATTTCCATATTAAAACAGTTATATATGCCAAAGGATACTATAAATAAAAAGACAACAACCTGGGAAGAAATGTTTTCAACATATATGAGATTAAGGGCTAATAACCTTAAAATAAAAGCTATAACACATACATGCAGACTATGAATAGGCTATTGAGAATAACTATAATTTACAAATAACCATATAAGATGTTACCTATGCTTCATATTTAAATAAATTCAAGCTGGGCATGGTGGCTCATGCCTGTAATTCCAGCACTTTGGGAGGCCGAGGTGGGCGGATCACGAGGTCAGGAGTTCGAGACCAGCCTGACCAACATGGTGAAACCCTGTCTCTACTAAAAATACAAAAATCAGCTGGGCATGCTGGTGCATGCCTGTAATCCCAGCTACTCAGGAGAGACTGAGGCAGGAGAATCACTTGAACCTGGGAGGCAGAGGTTGCAGTGACCTGAGATTGTGCCACTGCACTCCAGCCTGGGCAACAGAGTGAGACTCGGTCACAAAAAAAAAAAAAAAAAAAGTGAAAATAAAATAAATAAATTCAACTAAAATTATTTTTTGCTTCTTTTTTACCTGTCAGATTAACAAAAGGGGTAAGTTTGACCATAATTTTTGTTATGAAGGATAACTTGCAATATCTATTAAAATTTTAAGTATAACCTTTGATATAGCATTTCCACTTTTAGGAACAAATTCTTCAGAAACATTCTGGTTAAGTGCACAGACATATATGTGCAAGGATGTTCATTATAGCACTGAAATAAACTAGGAGTCAAATCTCCATAAATAAGAGATTAGCTAAATAAACTAAGGTACACTCCTACAAAAAAAAAAAAAAAAAAAAAAAAGATGGCCAAGTGCAGTGGCTTATGCCAGTAATCCCAGCACTTTGGGAGGCCAAGGTGGGCAGATCACCTGAGGTCTCAAGTTCAAGACCAGCCAACATAGTAAAACCACATCTCTACTAAAAATACAAAAATTAGCCAGGCGTGGTGGTGCATGCCTGTAGTCCCAGCTACTTGGGAGGCAGAGGCAGGAGAATCGCTTGAACCCAGAAGGCAGAAGTTGCAGTGAGCCGAGATCGCGATACTGCACTCCGGCCTAGGCAATAGAGAGACTACGTCTCAAAAAAAAAAAGGAATGAAGCAATAGGTTCTGATAGGTAAGACACCCAAAATGTGTTAAATAAAAAGGTGCAAGTAGTATGTATAAATATTCCATTTATAAAAATCTATTTTCCAGATCTAGGAAAAACAGGGGCCCTTACCTCCACCACTCTTTGTACAATATTTATATTTGAAATAACTTCAGACTAACAAGCACACATTTTAAAATTAGAAAAACAAATTTTAACACATGCTAAAACAGTATGTGTAGACAAAAAGTTATATGCCCAATATGTTTTATCAGGATATGGGAGTTTGAGTGGTATTTTTTCTGTACTTAAAATTTTTCTTTTCTTTTCTGAGACAGAATCTCACTCTGTAGCTCAGGCTGGGGTGCAGTGGTGCAATACTGGCTCTGCAACCTCCGCCTCTGAGTTCAAGCAATTCTCCTGCCTCAGCCTCCTGAGTAGTTGGAATTATAGGCACCTGCCACCACACCCAGCTAATTTCTGTATTTTTATTAGAGATGGGGTTTCATCATGTTGGCCAGGCTGGTCTTGAACTCCTGACCTCAAATGATCTGCCCTCCTCAGCCTCCCAAAGTGCTGGGATTACAGGCATGAGCCACCACGCCCAGCCAGAATTTTTCTACAATGAATACATGTATTCTCTATTAAGAAAAAATTAGCTCTTAAAAAAATTCAGGATTTTCACCTGTCTTTAGGACCAAAATTATCACTACTCCCTCCCCTCCAGGAAGTCTACATAGCCTTTGCTCCACCTTAAAACTCATCCTTCCTTCTCCTTTTGCTGCTTTTTATGAGGTCTGACACTTTCCATCTTTGTGTTCCGAGAC
The DNA here is from genome assembly GCF_001698545.2 of Rhinopithecus bieti. NCBI lineage: Eukaryota > Metazoa > Chordata > Mammalia > Primates > Cercopithecidae > Rhinopithecus > Rhinopithecus bieti. Next base: position 795,051 of record NW_016808366.1, read on the forward strand.
CAGCTCTGCCCTGAGGGAGGGAAGGTGAAAGCTGGGTGTTTAGCTTACATTCAAATTTTGTATTTCCTTTTCTTGTGTGTGAAGTGGGGTCTTGCGATGTTGCCCAGACCTGGTCTGGAACCCCTGGGCTCAAGCAGTCCTCCCACCTCAGCCTCCCAAGCTGAGGACTACAGGCACATCACACCGCCCCTGGCTGTATTTTCAAAAACAGTAAGTCAGTGTCTCTAGAATGAATAGATATCTGCCCAGAAATACTCAAGTGTGAGTGGGGCTTTACACCACAGGCATCCTTCACTTAACAACCCCTAAGTCAACAAACTGAGGTGCAGAGAAGGGATATAAACATTGCTAATAGCAGCCTCCCACCTAAAATTTACACACACAGAGTGGTGGCAAAGCATTGGTCTTCACTGGTCTTTATTGAATGAAAGTTGTCAGGAGCAAGCAGGTGGGATCAAGAGCAGCAAAAGCAGAAACAAGTATAAAAGTATCAAAAAATACAAAGTGCTAGCACTGAGGAGAGCGTGAAGGGTTGGGTTGTGGCCCCGAGGGACCTCTGGGACACAGGATTCAGGACTTGCCACAGCCTCCAAGGGAACCTAGGCCTGGGGGGCCTGTGCAGGACCCTTGGCTGAGGGTGGAAGTGGCTTGAGTGGGGCCCAACCCTGGGCCCTGAAGTACGAGACCAGTTGTGTGGGCACTTCTGCGAGTACAGTCTGTGCCAGTGCCTCCCGAGGGGCCTGCCAAGAAAAGGGAAAGGTCAGTGGTGGCCCAGAACAGCTGCCCAAAGTCTGCATTTCATACCCAAGAACTCAACCATACCCCAGACTTAGAGGAAAAGGTGAGCATCCCTTGGGCCTAAACCCTACTCACATCAGGGAAAGGTGAAAGGGTAAACTCCCAGATCAAATTTGCACCCACTCACATTCTGGAACCGGCGGTAGGGTACAAACTGCACAATGTCGCGGGTAGCAGCCTGCCCAGAACGTGTATGCAGGGGTCCACCATCAGCATCCAGCTGCTCCATGGCCTCAAAGTCAGCACCACCCACACCCACAATGATCACTGACATGGGCAGGTTCGAGGCTCGCACCACAGCCTCACGTGTGGCTTCCACATCGGTCACAGCACCATCAGTCAGCAGCAACAGCACGAAGTATTGCTAGGGACAAGCCCATTCAAGTCCTGAAGCAGATCCTCCTCCCAAACCCCTGCAAACACCCCAGCCACACATCCCCACACTGATACAGGCCGGGCGCAATGGCTCACGCCTGTAATCCCAGCACTTTGGGAGGCCAAGACAAGCAGATCATTTGAGATCAGGAGTTTGCGACCACCCCAGCCAACATGGTGAAACCCTGTCTCTATTAAAAATATAAAAATTAGCTGGGCATGGTGGCACATGCCTGTAATCCAAGCTATTAGGAAGGCTGAGGCAGGAGAATCACTTGAACCCAGGAGGTGGAGGTTGCAGTGAGCTGAGATTGCATCACTGCACTCCAGCCTGGGTGACAGAGCAAGAGTCCATCTCAAAAAAAAAAAAAAAAAAAAAAAAAAAAAAAGTCCTTTGTTCCATAACCCTCAAGGAAGCCTTTGACTGCCACCACTGCCACTGCCGCCCATGACTCTCACCGAGGCAGTCCCCTGATGTGCAGCCTGGGCTGCAAACCTGGCCACGTGGTTGATGATGGGTGCAAAGTTGGTGGGGCCATAGAGGCGAACTTGGGGCAGGGCTTGGCGGTAGGCATCCACAATGCCCTGGATGCCTGTAGAGGAGAGCAAGAAATACCGTAAAGTCCTGGACCTCTCAGTACTACACCAGTCCTGAAATCACCCCATCCCAGCCCAGGAGATCTGGGAACCTGGGTGCATTTCATTCATTCACCCTTGTAAACCAGGGTACTTGACTCTCTCCTACACATGAGGAAACTAAAGTTCAAAGACAGGAGGGGACTTGCCCTAAATCACAGCTTGAATTAACACCCAGATGAGAGGGATTCTCCTGGACAAATCCAGGAGAGTTTGAGCATCAGAGTATAACCTATTTAATAATAATCCATTTGATACAATAAGGATCCGTACTATGGATTAATTACTGTGGGAGAAGGGAAAGCTCCTAATAAATGTAGAAGGAAGAATTACACAATCATTTGACAATCATAGAAATGACTGATTCAGGCAAGGATCATCAATGGATGTTAAAACTAGAAAGTATAGCCAGGCACAGTGACATATGCCTGTAGTCCCAGCTACTCACGAGGCTGAGGTGGGAGGACTGCTTGAGCCCAGGGGTTCAAGGCCAGCTTAGGCAACATAGTGAGACCCCCATCACTTAAAAAATAAAAAACTAGAGGGGAAAGTTGATGTGTATGTGATGGATATTTATATAGTCTCTTCCCGAAATATACTTACTAATTAGAAAGGGGAAAATAGTACTTGTATAATGGAGAAACCTGGTAGATCTGACCTTAACTAAGTGACCAAAGTTAACATGACTGGTAACAGGACAAATCAACATCATGTGCCTCTGAATATGATGCACTGAGAATACACAGCATCACTTTGGTGGTATTCCTGCCAAAAATGTACAACCTGAATCTAATCCTGAGGATTTATCGGGTAAACTCAAACTGAGGGACATTCTAGAAAATATCTGGCCTATATTGTTTATATCATGAAATGTTAATATCATGAAAGGCAAGAAGTCGTCCATACAAAAAATATATACTAACTGAATGCAATGTGTGATCTGAGATTTTCTTTTGCTGTAAAAGATATTAGGACAATTGGCAAAATCTGAATAAATGCTATAGGTTGGATAATAGTATAGATGTCAATTTCCTGATTTTGAGGATTGGTGTGTGATATGTAAGAAAGAGTCTTTCATTTTAGGAGATACTGAAGTACTCAGAGGTAAAGAGCCAGGTGAATAATGATGGGTACAAAGTTGGCAGGACCACAGAGGCAAACCCGAGGCAGGGCTATTTATTACAGCATTCTCCGACATATGTATACATGCGTATACATACATAAACACATACATTTATTTCCCTTGAAATGTGAATATATGTATATATGTATACATGTACATACACACACTCATATATATATATACACACACACACACACACACTGTATACAGGTATGAGAAAAGAGAAAGTAAATGTGGTAAATTGTTATGTTAGGGTAATTGGGATAAAGGTGAAGAGCCCCTGTGAACTCAGGCCCTGACCCCTGAGTTCCAAGGAACTGAGCTCCTATGATTATTCTTGCAACTTTTCTCTAAGTCTGAACTTAGTTGAAATACAAAATTAAAATTTTAAAACCCAGATCAGATCAGGTCAGGTCACATTTTCCACTTCAGCTCGTGCCCACCTTGGGGTGCTGGGGAGTCAAAAGGTTTGGCCCACAACAAAAGGGCTTGGTGGACTCGCAAAACACACCCTGCAAGGAGGTAAACAAGGCTTCCACTGATGCTCAAGTAAGTACCCGTTAGGTTCTAGGCAAAGATAATAATGATAATGTAACAGATACCATTTTTCAGAGAACACTTAATAAGCACCAGGCTTACTGTTTTACTTGTAGCCTCTCCTTGAGTACTCAATTTCATACAGTATTTAGTCTTCTTATGAAACCAAAGCACACAGAGATTAAACAATCTGCCCCAAGTCATGTGGCATGATTTTTTTTTTTTTTTTTTTTTTGAGACAGGGTCTCACTCTGTCACCCAGGCTGGAGTGTAGTGGCACGATCATGATCATGGCTCACCACAGCCTCAACCTCCTGGGCTCAGGAGATCCTCCCACCTCAGCCTCCTGAGTAGCTAGAACTGCAGGCACCTGCCAACATGCTTAGCTAATTTTTGTATTTTTAGTAGAGACAGGGTTTTGGCTGGTCTGGAACTCCTGGGCTCAAGGGATCCACCCACCTTGGCCTCCCGACTGAGTGCTAGCATTACGGGCGTGAGCCACCACTCCTGGCCTGACATGATGATTTGATTCCACAGGCCTAGCTCTAAACTCTTGACTCTTGGATTACCAGTGCCTACTTCCAGACACACCTTCTTATCTAGGTTTCTGGCCTCTACCTCCATGGTCACTACACGATTGTCCTTCAATTCCTGAGCTGAGACCTAGGTAGGGGAAGACGACATCACCTCACGAATTCACTGATGTTAAGTCCCTCCCCACCCTCTGGGCTGGGCGCAGTGCTCAAGCCTGTAATCCCAGCACTTTGGGAGGCCAAGGCAGGTGAATCACCTGAGGTCACGAGTTCGAGACCAGCTTGGCCAACATGGCGAAACCCCGTCTCTATTAAACATACAAAAATTAGCCAGGCATGGTGGCATGCGCCTGTAGTCCCAGCTACTTGGGAGGCTGAGGCAGAAGAATTGCTTGAAGCCAGTAGGCAAGTAAGCCAAGATTGCGCCACTGCACTCCAGCCTGGGTGACAGAGCAAGACTCTTTCCCCAAAAATAAAAATTAAATAAAATCCACCCTCTGGACAATGAAGGCAGGTATCTGCCCTCACTCTCCCTAAATTTACTCATGCAGGCTTGCCCCTGTGTGTGGACTGACCTGCCTCAGGGTGGACAGGGAAACTTACCTGCACAGTAGGGGTTACCAGGGTTGAAATTCAAGGCAAATTCATGCGAGACCTGGAGACAAGAATGAAAACGAGGTTCTTTCCCCATGACCTCTGTGCTAATGAAAAAGAACACTATGGCGTGTGCCAAGATTCCTACAGGAGCTATGGAGTCCTAAGTACTTGCTGTCTACATGCCTGCAGGAATCCATCCCTGCATCTCCTCTTAAACCTGAGTGCCAGGTAGCAACTAAATTTACCACATCCCCCAAAATCAGGACCCTGAAACTGAAAACAGGAGTGGCAGAAAGAGAGGGAGCTCACCTGCCAGTCAGGGGGAACCTGGGCCCCAAATCCAAATGCAGGGAACAGCTTGTCTCTGTGGGAGGACAGTGTATTGGGCAAGAGGCAGTGAGGGGACTGTGAGCCCAGAGGCTGAAGCATCTGCAGGGAACGGGTATAGCCAAGAGAAGCAGATACTCACGAGTCGTAGTCCTGAACCACGCTGCCCACACTCCACAGTGCCATCAGGTACTCATTGACCCCTGTTGGACTTAGGTAGTGTAGGGAGTCAGGTGAGGAGGGGTCTCCATTGGAGCCAGTGAAGTCCACGCCCACCTGGGAGGAGGTGAGGAAGGGAGCTAAAGACCACCTTGAGCCCCAGACCTGTTCTCTTGCCCTTGGTAAGGCAACTTACAGTGAAGTTGATCTGACAGCCTCCCATCACATAGTCCAGAAAGGAATACTCTGTTTCTACCTGCAAATGAAACCAGGGTCATGCCTGGGGTGATAGCAGTTGATGTCATGGAGCTCAGGAATCAGAGCCTTGGTTACATGGGCTTTTGTCTCACCCGGCAAATCTTGACACAAATAGTTCCAGAGTTTTTGTAGCTTTTCTTTTTCTGCTGCTTCTCAGGGTGGATGCATTCAAACTCAGCCTGGTGAGGACAGAAAAATTAGGGTAGGAAATTCTCAAGAGCATCAGCCAAGGACTCGAGCTGCCTTCTCCTCCCTCTCTTAACTCCGAGCTTCAGCTATCTAGGCCCATTTCCACACCCATGGCAAGACCAGCTCTCACCGGGACTGCTTGCAGCTGGGCCAAGCTGGTGTGGAAGATACCGATGAGATCATGTGACCCGTCACTGTCATAATCAGAGCATCGCACCTGAGGGGAAAGTGTGTGTGGACATAAACGAGTCAGGTGGCAGATGAGAATAAGTCCCTCCCCAGGTTCTCTTCCCCAGCGCAGTCCACGCAGGAGACAAGCTCCTCACCTCGATGGGTGTGCTGGGGTCCCCACCACAGAAATGCTGAACAGGGACTGAGAAACGCTTCCATGTAGGGTTCAGGTTGTTCTTGATGACCTGAAAGTGGAGGCCAAGGCCTCCAGTGAGTTCTGGCATGGCCAGTGAGGAGCTGCCACACTTCTCTGCCCACCTGCAGTTTCTTTCTCCCCGAGTTCCAAACCTTGCTAGTCACAGGCCCCAGGAGATTCTCTCCTACCCCAACCTGCCCAATCCCAGGGGTCTCATACCTCAGATCTGTACACCAGGTGCCATTTCCCATCACGCTGGCGGAAGAACTCCAGAAATGGATCCGATTTTCCCAGGAAGTCCTGCCAACGCGAGACCCCAGTTACAAAACTCAGGAACAAACCACCACTATGCCATCCCTCTGTCCACACCCCCACCCCCATACACCATCCTTGGCCCCTTAACTCTTGGATTACCAGTGCCTACTTCCAGACACACCTTCTTATCTAGGTTTCTGGCCTCTACCTCCATGGTCACTACACGATTGTCCTTCAACTCCTGAGCTGAGACCTAGGTAGGGGAAGACTACATCACCTCATGAATTCACTGATGTTAAGTCCCTCCCCAACCCTTGTTGGGTTCCTTACCGTGATGGTCCCCTGCCCAGCGGGTTTTCCAGGCTTCAGCATCAAGGGTAGTGTCAGTACCTGGCTGGACACAATCTGGGGCAAAGTGGGCAAGGGAGTTTCAGGATTAACAGGCAGGGTTAGGTCCTGCTTGCCGCCTACCTCCAGGCAGGCTAGATTGTCTCACGACCTGTGTCTGAAGGATCCTAATCCCCAGCCCTACATACCTGTCCTAGGGAACACTCAGCACCCCCTAGGAAGTCATCATCCCCCAGCGCTGGTGTCTTGTTGTCTATGTCATAGATTCCAAAGCGTAGCTTCTGAACTGTCTCAAAGTGGTACTCAAGCTGCAGGGTCTTGGAGAACTCAGGGCTTGAGCAGTTCCGCACTCGTTCTGTCCGGCCAAGCTGTGGGCAGAGGCCAGTAAGCATCACAGTCACAGCCTCCACCCCAAAACACACTATTAGACTCCCTCCACAACCTTAACCTCCATAATCTGCCTCACCTCAGCCCAGCTACCCCCTCCCACATCCTGTAAAAGGACGCAGAGTGGATCAGACTTGGAGCCGATGTCCTTGTCAATGAGATGGTCACAGGAAATGGACAGCTGAACCAAGGTCACGCAGTGGGCCATCTGAGGGAAAAGAAGCTGGGTCAAGCACCAGGGAGCCTTCTCTCCCATTCCCCGACTGCAGGTCCCAGCTTGGGACCCAGGCAGGGCTAAGCATACGTCCACCCCCGTGACACCCAAGGAAGAAAAGGCCTTATAGCTTCCAAACTCCTCCACCCCCAGGTGAGCTCACTGGCACAGATGGCGGCAGTTACAACCAACCCTGGTCTGAAGATATTGAAATGGGGTACTAGCCTCCATCTACAACTGTGACCCCAAACTATCCTCACCCTAAAATTTGTCTTAATCCCAATAGGGCTGTCCAAACCCAGACTCTAATCTTGGTCTTTGCAAAGACCAATAAATCTTTCTGACCCCCTTACTGGTTCCAGGTCAGACCCTAATTCAAGTTCTGATCCTAATATAACCCCAAATATAACTATGATCCACAAAGTATCTTCTTCCAGTGATTTCTCACTAACCCGGGGGACCTAACTCTTAGGGTGGAGTTATGATCCCCTTACTAATTCTCCTCACCTCTAATGAGTGCTCATGTCCAACTCCTATTTCCACTGCTGCTGCCCAATCTAAGCCATCACTGTTCCTCACCTGGCTTACAGCATTAGCCCCTTCAACTGGTCTCCCTTATTCTATGCTGTCTCCACCTCCATTCCCCCACCTCCACCCCAGCAGGCTATTCTAAATACAGCAGTCAGGCTGATCCTATTAAAACATAAGTGAGGCTGGACACGGTGGCTCATGCCTGTAATCCTGGCACTTTGGGAGGCCAAGGTGGGTAGATCACTTGAGGTCGGGAGTTTGAGACCAGCCTAGCCAACATGGTGAAAGCCCGTCTCTACTAAAAAAAATACAAAAATTAGCCGGGCATGGTGGCGCGTGCCTGTAATCCTGGCTACTCAGGAGGCTGAGGCAGAAGAATTGCTTGAACCCAGGAGGTGGAGGTTGCAGTGAGCTGAGATCATGCCACTATACACCAGCCTAGGCAACAAGAACAAGACTCCATCTCAAGAAAAAAAAAAGAAAAAAAAAAGTGAAGTCTTATCACGCCTCTGCCTGAATCCTCTAATATTTCCCATTTACCACCGTACTTAGAAAAAACCCAAACTTGGCCAGATGTGGTGGTTCACGCCTATAATCCCAGCACTTTGGGAGGCCAAGGTGGCTGGATCACTTGAGGTCAGGAGTTCAAGACCAGCCTGACCAACATAGTGAAACCCCGTCTCTACTAAAAATAAAATAATTAGCTGGTGTGGTGGTGGGAGCCTGTAATCCTAGCACTTTGGGAGGCTGAGGTAGGAGAATCGCTTGAACCTGGGAGGTGGAGGTTGTAGTAAGCCAAGATTGCGCCACTGTACTCCAGCCTGGGCAACAAAGAAAGAAAAGAAAAAATCCAAACTATACCATGGCCTATAATGCCCTGGAAAGTCTAGATTTCTTTAACCTGATCTCCTAATATCATCTCTCTTGCTCATTCCATTTCAGCCACCTTGCTTGTCACTCCTCAAATAAGCCAAGTTTGTTTGCTCCTTCTTTTGTGAGACAGTCTCATTCTGTCACCTAGGCTGGAGCGCAGTGGTGAGATCTCAGCTCACCACAACCTCTGCCTCTTGGGTTCAAGCGATCCCTCCCACCTCAGCCTCCCAAGTAGCTGGGACTACAGGTGTGCACCACCGTGCCCAGCTAATTTTTTTTTTCTTTGTTGAGACAGGGTCTCACTATGTTGTCCAGGCTGCTCTCAAACTCCTCGGATCAAGCAATCCATCCGCCTCAGCCTCACAAAGTCCTGGCATGATAGTGTGTGCCACCGTACCCAGCCAGCCAAGTTTGTTTCTACCCCCAAACACTTTGCAGTACCTGGAATGTCTTCTTTCTCTGCATTATATCCACATGGCTCACTGCTCCCTTTCCCCACAAGTCTTTACTCAAAATAATCTTCCCTGTTTTACATATATACATATATAGGCTCTCCCTTTTAGCCCCTCTAAAATTTCAACCCCACTGCCCCGATATTGCATACCCCTTTTCTGCTTTTTCTCAATGTCTAACATTATATACATTTATATACTGTTTCCCCCCACTAAAATATAAACTCTGTGAGAAAGGAATATTTAGCTGTTCTGTTTATTGCTCTATCCCAAGCACCTAGACAATATGTATTTGCAGAATGAAATCTGAAAGTTCATCTCCAGTCCCAGTTCCCTGCCCAGCCAGTTCCAAACTAACTGATGTCTTGCCCTTCTAACCAGGCAGCACCAAGCTTCTCTGATTCACCCCTTCCCTCTGCTGGAAACATTTACTTGCATGGAGCACCATGACAACACCTGGGTATTCCATCCTCCTGCAGTCACCATAACAATCACCCTCAGACCTCGTTATCCCTGTGTCCCCCTTGGCCCATACACCTGAAGACCACTCCACCAGCAGTGCACATGAGGTTAGATCTTTCACTGAGCTTCACTCAGCATTCCAGGTTTCCCAGAGCTATACCCCGACATGCCTCCAGCCTCAGCCCTCCCCTATACTGATCCTCAGTCAATCGCTCCTCCCTCGCAGCCCACAGTACCCCATCTTGGTCTCTCTCAGTCTCCATCTGGAATGCTGTTATCAAAGTTGGAATGTGAAGAGTTCAACTTGCTTCACATACTGCCCTCCACAGCACCCTGGCCCCTGCGTGAACGCTCCCAGTGACAGAAAACCCAGTCTTACAATCTAATCATCAGGAAGTCTAGGTCCATACAAATCCTACCCAAACTGACCTAACTCTGTGGAATTCTTACTTCTACCTGGTAGGTGCTCTTCCCCAGCTCCATGGGAAGGCCTTACCCTATCTCCCTATGAGAACTCATCTGATATGTGGAAGCTGTGAACAGTCCCAGCTGAAATCTGGATAAACAGTCCTAGTTCTTTTGACTGTTGCCCCTAGAATGTGGCCTGCAGACTCCTGACCATTCTGATCACTCCCTTGGAGGTTCCCCAAGGACAGACCCAGAGCAGAATACATGTTCCCTCAAGGGATCAGGATCACAGCTTCCCCCAAGTCACAATCTGAATTCCATGCATGTCACCTCACATGCTCTCCAAGGCAGTGTTCACACAGTACAGAGACAAATAAAAAAGAATGCTCATTTCACTAATGCTGGGAATAGTGAAAAACCTAAGCCAGCTTACAGGTCTGTTGACTAAATATGATACATCTGAACAACGGAATGCTGAATAGCGGCTACAAAACAAGACAGAACTATATTATATTGGTATCATATGAAAAAATAAAAAATAGGCTGGGCACAGTGACTCACTGCTGTAATCCCAGCACTATGGGAAGCCGAGGTGGGCGGATCACTTGAGGTCAGTTCAATACCAGCATGGCCAACATGGTGAAACCTAGTCTCTACCAAAAATACAAAAATCAGCTGGGTGTGGTGGTGCACACCTGTAGTCCCAGATACTTGGGAGGCTGAGCCAGAAGAATCACTTGAACCTGGGAGTTGGAGGTTGCAGTGAGCTGAGATCACGGCACTGTATACAAGACTCCATTTCACATAATAGTAATAACAACAAGAAGTGTATGACCATTTTTTACTTCAATTGTAAACTTCCATTTTAAACTTCAATTGTAGGTGTATCTTTATAATAGATTTGAATACAAACATAAAATAAATAAATACACACACAGAAAAATGGAAGATACACCAAATGTTTTAGGTAGCTCAAAGGAGTGGAAGATGAGAATTTTGTGAACTCCATACTTCTGTATTGTTTCAATATTTTATACTGTTTTTTGTATTTTTTTTTTTTTTTTTTTTTTTTTTTTTTTTTTTTTTTTTTTTTTTTTTTTTTTTTTTTTTTTTTTGAGACGGAGTCTCGCTCTGTCGCCCAGGCTGGGGTGCAGTGGCTGGATCTCAGCTCACTGCAAGCTCCGCCTCCCGGGTTCACGCCATTCTCCTGCCTCAGCCTCCCAAGTAGCTGGGACCATATATAGGCGCCCACCACCTCGCCCGGCTAGTTTTTTGTATTTTTTAGTAGAGACGGGGTTTCACCGTGTCAGCCAGGATGGTCTCGATCTCCTGACCTCGTGATCCGCCCATCTCGGCCTCCCAAAGTGCTGGGATTACAGGCTTGAGCCACCGCGCCCGGCCTGTTTTTTGTATTTTTTAAAAGGCCTCATATAAAAACAAAAACAAAACAAAACAAGCAAAATAAATAAAAAGGCCTCATTAGCTTCTCCCCCCAATCCACACCTCAAATCCTCTTTACTGTTCATTCCAAGCCCAAACCCTCCATTTCCAGTTCAACAGCCCCTACCTAACTTCAGGCCTTTATTAGAGTCTCTTGTGTCCTGCTTGGTTTCCATCCTAGCACTGCCCCACCCGGTCATCCCAGATGCCAGCTTCCAGTCTCTATACTAAGTAAAAGCCCTGTATAGCTGCCTTTAGGTTCAGAGTCAAACTTCCTACCAAGGCTACCTTGCTGCACAACTCCAAAGGACATACCTACATAGAACTTGGTAGTTGCGCAATTTGATAACCTTGCATCCCTAGATCAACCTTCAAAGCCCTTCCCTGTTTGCCATCAGCTCTACCTCCTGCCGCTCACTCGCCCACCCAACTAGTCATCCAAAGTTATTTCTGGTTCATCTAACACACATGCCTGACTTTCCTGCCTAGCAAATGTCCTGTCATCCATGGTTCTAATATGACATTATTCCTTTATGAACCCTTGCCCATTTTCTCCAAGAAGGATTTTCTTCTCTCTACTCTGGATGACTGCAATGGTTTCCTCATCAGTGTTTCTGCAACCACACACACATTTCTAGGTTTATTAGTCAAACAGAAACCTGATCATGTCATTTCTCCACTGAAAACTCTGGAATGCCTTTCCAAAACACTTAAGATAAAACCTAAAGTTCTTACCATCGTCTTCAAAAAGGCCCTGCAAGACCTGACCCTTGCCTAACTAATCATCTAGCCACCCAACTATCCTCCAGCCAGGTTGGCTTTTCTGATCCACATACACCTAACACCAACCTTATTTACCACCTCAGGACTTTTGCACTCTGTCTCCCTTCTTATACACTCCAGAAAATAAGCTATACAAGATTAGTAACTCTGGCTAGCTCCAGGACCCACAACAGCCTCTACGTATCCTACAGTAGATAGTAAGTATTCAGTGACTGACTGAACATTGAAACCACACCATAATTTTTACTTTTGTCTGTCTACCCTATAAACTGTGGGCTCCTTGAACTGGGGCTGGATATTATCTCTGTATCACTAGTATTAGTGCTTAGTATATAGGTGGTACTAACAACCATTTGCTGAACAAATGGTGAATGTGCTTTTGCTCAAGTCACACTTCAGGCCTTGAACTAATGTGTAACAGTAAATCTCTCCTATCCTGATCTTGTACAGTTCAACTTTAAAATTTAAATGCAGGACTCCTACAATTCAATATTAAGTCAATTAAAATGGACAAAAGATTTGATCAGGCACTTCATAAAGGAAAATATGTGAATCAGAAATAAGCAAAGTGATCCACAGCGTTAGTTATCAGGGAAATGAAAAATAAAACCACAATGAGATACTGTTACATACCCACCACAATGGCTAAAAGTATAATAAAAAAGACCACCACCACTACCAAATGCTGGCAAGGATATGAAACTCTCATATATTGTTAGTGAAAACATTAAATATATCACTTTGGAAAACAGTCTGGCAGCTTATCAAAAAACCTAACATACACCTAGCCCAAGAGCAATTCCACTCCTAGGTTTTTAGCCAAAAGAAATGGAAACATTACGTCCACAAACATTTGTATAAGAATGTTCACGGCAGCTTTATTCACAATAGCCAAAAACTTGAAACAGCCCAGGTATTCATCAATATGAGAACAAATTGTGATGTTTATAGAAAATATTCAGCAACAAAAAACTATTAATATCTGTAACATGAATAAAAATGAAGAATAAAGTAAACAGATTCCATTTATGAAGTTTCAGAACAGGCAAAACAAATCTGTGATGTAAATATTCAGAATACTGGTTGTCCTCCCTTCTCCCCCAGGGGACGGGCAGGTATTAACTGAGCAGAGGCAGAGAGCTCTCAGTGGGAAGGGAAACGTTCTTAGCATTCTAAGAATGTGGGTCACAGGAGTGTGTGCATTTGCCACTTCCATCTAAAGGAATACTGAGTGTACGCATCTGATTGTAAAATTTTACCAAAAAAACCCCACAAAAACCCAACAACCCATAAACAAATGTTGCACTAAAGTTAAGGCATGCTGAAATGTTTGGAAGTGTACTGATGCATTCCACTTTTTTGAAATGCACCAAAAAATAAAAGGAGTTGTTGAAGAAATGTGATAAAACAAAATTTTAAGTTGTAGGACCTGAAATGGTGGATATATGGGTATAATTTTTTTTCAACTTTGCTACATGTTGAAAATTTTCATAATAAAATGTTGGGGAAATTATTCTTCTTATTTTTGAGACAGAGTCTCACTCTGTTGCCCAGGCTGGAGTGCAGTGGCGCCATCTCGGCTCACTGTAACCTCTGCCTCCCGGGTTCCAGCGCTTCTCCCACCACAGCCTCCAGAGTAGCTGGGATTACAGGCACCTGCCATTATGCCTGGCTAATTTTCGTATTTTTGTAGAGACAGGGTTTCACCATGTTGGCCAGGCTGGTATTGAACTCCTGACCTGAGGTGATCCACCCGCCTTGGGTTCCCAAAGTGCTGGGATGAGCCACCGCACCCAGCTAGGGAAATTTTTAATTGGAGAACTACAGGTCCTCCCCTGGTAAGAGGTTACTGTGAAGGACAAAAGCATTAGCAATGATTATTTGGGGTGGTAAGATTACAGGCAACAACTGGAGCTGCTGTCTTCTCACTCCATGACTTCTCAAATGTACCCAAAAGAGATGCCCTTGGTCTGGGCCAAACACATGTAGTGAGTCGGCTACGATTATCTTCCTGAGTAGGACTCAATTCCTGGTGTACTATTCCTTACTAATCATTACCATTATACCACTTTTCCTGGACTACATCCTTTTTCAGTTTTTTGAACTCAGAATCAAACCCCAACCATACCATTGTGGGCTCATGTGTGCCTCAATAGCATAAGGGGCTGGACTCTCACTGATGTGATGCCCCCTAAGGTGGCCTGGCTTCCATTCTGAAGTCAGAGCTTCCTGTGCAAGCATTTTTGTTCTTCACAGATTTGTCTCCTTTTCTTTCTCACTGGAAATCACAACTCTTTAGAAACAAATTTTTTCCACCTGTAGTTTTCTATCCTTTGAGCAATATTTCCTTTAAATGATCTATAAACCATGGGATTATTAATCTCTTCCAAAACATGTTTCATCTCCTTTGAAATCTACCTCTAAGCCTACATCTGCTTAGAAATCTGTGATTAAAACTGTTCGTGTCACTCTTCTGTCCTACATCTCTTGAACAACTACCTACTTTAAACCAGATTCATTTATTTTTCATATACTGCCATTATAATTAGCCCCATGGAACTTTCAACCTCCTTTTTAGGACCAAAATCTTCCAGAACCATATTAAATATCACATTTGAGTCAATAAAAGTTAAAAATTTTATCATTTATTTTTGTGATATTTGTGCACTCTTTCATCACCAAGCACATCTTGGCTGGATGTCTGTAATAGTCTTAACTGGTTTTACCATTTCCACTCTCAGTCCCCTCCTATCTGTTATGTTGAAGTCACATTCTCTGACTCTAATCCAACAAAATTCCGATTCTTATAATCCTATCAAAATGTGTAACTCGCTTATTATGTATTTCTCCTCTTGGACTGTAACTTCAACAAGCAGAGGGACCAGATTAGCCTTGCTTCTATGCCAATGTCTGGAACATAGCAGGTGTCTATTGATATCTGTTAAATTTATGAATGCTAGGAAAAGAGTAATAACTCAAGGATCCTCATAAATGACCCAAATCTAGCTCTGACCTGCTGCTGAGACACCGAGAGAGAAGTAGGCTTTCTAGGAACATCGAACACAAAATACCAGTTTATCATCTCTGTTATGTCCCCACCCCGCCACCCTTCCATTTGGGGCTAGTCAGGTGCTGCGAATGGAACAGCTGAGTCCACAGCTCCAACATTTTTCTGCCTCTGCTTTCTACCACTTGGGAATCACCCTTTATAGTTTGTTTTCTTCTGTTTACTCCTGCCAACCTCGATGTGCCCTAGCAGGGCACATTCTCTCACTGTCCCTTAAGAAAGGCATACTCATTCCCATTTTTATAACTTAAAATTCACAGTATGTGAGAAATAAAAAGGAACTGAGTGACCATCTAATTCAAGTCCCTCGATCCAAGGCATAGAGGGAAGATGTGGTTTGGCTAAGGCCATGTATATGGTTAAGTGAAATGAAGACTAGAACTCAAATATTCTGATTCCTACCTGATCTCGAACCTTGGACTGTTGTTAGACTTTTTTCTCTCTTTGAAAAGCCCCCTTTCTATATTCAATTGCAATCTGATGCAGTGGGCAAGAGTGTGGGTTCTGCAGTGAAGTGACCAGGCTCCAAATACTGGCCTTACTCCTTCCTAGCCACAATAATGACATACTACAACACTAAATTGATGTCATATCTATATAACTTGGCCAAAATACTTAATCTCACTAAACTTCAGTTTCCTCAGGTGTAAAGTGGGGGATAGTATCTGTTTCTTTAGATTAATATAAATAATGTATGCATGATGCTTAGTACAGAGTCTGGAACTGCTATGACCATGTGTTAGCTATTATCATTATCCTTCAAGCCTAGCATACATATGCTTCCCTTTTCATGATCTTTCCATACTCAACTTCTCACTCTGGGCTACTATATTCAATTCATGCCACACGACTGTATTCTGTCGATGTTTCTCCAGCTTCTTGCCTGTCAACTAAATGACAAAACTCTTCAGAATAAATACTGTTGCAGCTTCTCCTGCCACACAGCACATACCTGAGCACATAACGGGAATTCAAATACTTGAGGGAAGTTTGCGGCAGTGTGCTGGCGCAAGCTTGTATGGCTTGCAAGAGCCAACTGTTACATGTTAGGAAATTGTGTAAGTAGGTGGCCTTGGTAAGTTTAAAACTACAGAAATTGGGCAACAGAAAAAGTAATGGCTTCCTTCACCCTGCCAGCCAGTTTACCAGCATACTACTGTCGATAGGGAATCCCATTCTCTGCTACAAGGGAGTAACTTGCACTTCGTTTTCTATGGCTGCCATTCCCCTGCCTTGGGAGGTTCTAATTTTCCTATTCATAACCTAGAAGATTTTTCCTGGGTCCAGTGGGATCTAATTCAGTGCCAAATGAGCTGAAATTCATTCATCAGTCCCTAACACTTCCCTCTTCCACTTCCAAAGCCCTAACCAGGAAAGGCACCAGCCTGCAATTCCCAATTCCTTATCCACCCCAGGTAATGACCAGAAGTTGCACAGAGGCTGTAAGAACGTGGCATTGAGGGCTGAAGGTCTGGGTGGCAGGGTCACTCCTTTAATAAACCAGTGTCATGCTCACACTCCTGTTGCCTACCTTGGCATGCTGGATCAATCAGCTCACAGATGCAGGATCAAGTCTTGAAAGCCAATCAGAAAATCCTCCATAGGCTTACAAAGGACCACCCATTGAACATGTTTTCCCGTAAGATTGAAAAGACAAACTACACCGACCACCTCCACTCTTCTTTTCCTTTCTGGCCTCATCAAAGGACACAGAGAAGGTAGACAAATTTTCTTATCCCTACTTCTCTAACTTGGGGATTCTCCAAATTTACATCAGCAGCTCTAAGGATATTCCTCATAGGTCACAAACTGAACCAAAATATGAAAATCCTTTCTATAAAACTACACGTTCCTTATTCATACATATGACTAAGGGCTACTGAATGGTGCTCATAAACTGAAATTTTCAACAATAAATTTGGTTTAGATCCATGTAGTACTAAGGAGTCAGGCTGACGCAGTATTTGGCAACACTACAAAGCTTAAGATGTGCACACAAAAACTAAAAGGTGGGAAAATATGAAAAAGAAAATGGCCACAAGGCTTCCCACTTTGCTGTACTGGGTGACGGTCAAAAACAAAAAACCGGAAGCCACTAATCTAACTCCAACATCCCCAAAGGCTTATCCAAAGTTGAACAAATCTAACCACTGTACAACTAACTTTTAAAAAATAACTTGAGGACAAAACTGGATATGGAGAAGGAAGCAAACTGAGGAGGAATACATGGTCTTCAAAAGCAGGATGGGGGAGGTGAGGGCGATCTGGCTGTGCCATCTGTCACCCCATTAATCACCAGGGTTGATTTGGCTGAGCTGCCTGGCTAGGTGGGTGTCCCCTGCCTCTCTCACTGCTTCACATGCATCCCTCCTGAAGCTGCATGCTCCATTCCTGAGACAGGAGGACTGGTCCTCGGTCAAAGATATACGAGTAGCTGTGCTCCCCTGCTAGAACCTGCAAACAGGCTCTCAAGAGTAGGATAGGACTGTAGTGGAGTGCGTGTTTTTCTCTGCCCAGAGACTCTGAACACACTAACACAAAGTCTTCATATGAGTACTTCAAAATAAGTTCAGGCTGGGTGCAGTGGCTCACACCTGTAATCCCAGCACTTTGGGAGGCAGGATCACCTGAGGTCAGGAGTTCAAGACCAGCCCGGCCAACATTGTGAAACCCTGTCTCTACTAAAAATACAAAAATTAGCCAGGTATGGTGGTGCACACCTGTAATCCCAGGTACTTGGCAGGCTGAGGCAGGAGAATTGCTTGAACCCAGGAAGCGGAGCTGAGATCACGCCACTGCATTGCAGCCTAAGCAACAGAGTGAGACTCTGTCGCGAAAACAAAATACAAACAAAAAAACCAATAAAGTAAGTTCAGGTCCGCCTCTGCAATCATAAGCCTGACTGTGGAGGCCAAGATGCCTCACCAACAGGCAAGGGCCCTCCACACTACAGTTGGAGTTGGCAAACTGAAAAGGCACTGGATCAGGGCAGAGCTCCTTCCCAGCAGCTCAGAATCCATGACAAAAGACTGCTGCCAGTGGCCTCCCACTTTCCCTAAAAGTCAGGGAGGAGATGGGGATAGTTGAGGGAGGGTTTCTGCCTGTGGAGTCATACAGGCATCCATGATTAAAACATCTTTGTTTTCCCCTATTATTTTTCTTTGCCTGGATTACCCCACCTGTAAAGTAGGGATAATAATGTTAACTTTACAAGGTTGTGAGGATTACATGAGGACAGTCATGGAAAGTATCCCCTGCCCGGCACAGAGTAAGTACCCAGTGTCAACTGTCCCTTTCGGTGCTCACAAACAGGGAAATGCACCTTTGGGTCCTTCTGCAGTATCATTAACTCCTTCTCGGTTCATGGGACCAAGGAGGAGTGGATCCAGGAGGAATGCCTCTGGTCCACCTGCTCCAGTATATAACTAGCAGGACAGGGACAGCCCCCAAAGGAGAAATGATGACTCTTCCCCTTTGAATTTCTCAAGCCACAGTGTGGAATCACTACCACACTAGGGAAACCAGGAGAGAAGTACCCAGATCAAAATTTGGAGCTCCATTCCTGGTCACTTTAGTTTAAGGTCCAAACTCAGTACAGATTTCCAGAAATCGAATGGCTAGGTTCATACAATCACAGAAGCTTAAAACCGGACACAAGCTTATCTAATTTAATCCCATATTGTAAAAGAAACATTGAGGCCAGAGGGAAATAATGTCCTAAGTCACATAACTAAGGGAACCACGAATCAATTCTGAGAATGTTATTTCTATATCCAACCATTTTAGCAACAGTTCACATTTTGTAATTCACCCCAATCTGAAATCTACCCTGCCACTAAAAGAGCAGTGAGACTCATATGGTCTCCCCTCATGATCTATGCTAACGTTAGCCTTGCACAAAGATGGAATATAATTCTCCCTACTTGTCTGACTGCTGGGGCAGGAAGGTAGGAAATCCTGGACTCCACATTTACAGGACTTGATCAAAGCAATAAATTTTAAGTAGCAACCATGCATAGTGCAAACAAAGTAGAACTCACCTCTAAAAAATGTGATCTGTATCAAAATTTTCAAAGGACATCTATAGGGTAGTCAATTCTGCCCCCCATCCCTCCCGGCTGAAATCTACATTCTTTTAATGCCTATCACCTGTGGGGTGCCTGAGACAACAGTATTATATCGCCTTCCTGATGATCTCCAGGACTGAGGCATCACCAAATACCTGTGCATCCACGTGTGCACAGAAGAAGTATATATCTCCTACAGCACAAAAGGAGATGAGCAAATGAACAAAAGCAGACCAGAGCTCTTGGAAAAGAAACCTACTTTTCATAATGCAAGCCCCTTAAATGGAATAAATTCATTTGGGACACTGGGGAAGAGTTTAAGATGGGTCTTCAGAATTTACATGTTAGGGAAGACGAGAAAGCAAAGGAATATTTCAACAGGAAACTAAGCTACGACAGACTAGTTTACACTTGTTCCTGTCTAACCATGACTTAGCAAATGGCCAGGAAAGCCTCTGATTCCCGTGGTATAGAAATGTACCGAGTTTAAGCACAACCGAGCACTTAGTTGTGACTTAAAACCCTACACTGTTGAAGAACAGGAATCTTATTTTGCTTTTCCACCAAAGTGTAAGTGCTGGGTGCACAACACTGCAAAAATCTGTTAGTATGAGATACAGCTATGGCTAAGCTGTACATTCATGTGAAGTTGTCTTAAAAGCTTGAAGGTGACAGGTGTTTCCAATTCCAATCTGTCAATTCAATGGTCACAGAAGTAAAGCAGCATATCTACATCAGTATATCAGTAGTTGCATTAACGTCCATCACTTCAGTCACAGTTACAGAACAGGGACCCTACTGGTCCCACAGGCCAAACCACAGAAGGGAGTTATGTATAAAAGCTGTGCCACTCTCCAGCCCCCACTGCAGTCTAATGTGTGGAGTATAGTGGAGTGTAGCATTAACAAACTTCCAAGTGGGATCAAAGAAAAATCAAGGCAATCAGAGGCAGCAGCACTGGTACCTATTGGTGTGATTTAAAACCTTTTAAGAAACTGAGGCCAGGCACAGTGGCTCACACCTGTAATCCCAGCACTTTTAAGAGGCCACGGCGGAAGCATCGCTTGAGCCCGGGAGCTCAAGACTGGCCTGAGCCACATAGTGAAACTACCCCTCCACTCCACCACCCCCCCTCCCCCCGCATTTACTTGTCTCTACCAAAAAAAAAAAAAATTAGCTATTTAGGAGGCTGAAGCAGGATTGCTTGAAACCAGGAAGTCAAGGTTGCAGGGAGCTGATTGTACCACTGCACTCCAGCCTGGGCGGCAGAGCAAGACCATCTCAAAACAAACAAACAAACAAACAAAAAAAACCAACAACAAAAAGAAACTAAACTCCTTAAATCATTTCCACTGTGACTTGTGGTAGCACAATGTGGTTATCATTTGATATGAAGCACAAACTCTAAGTGACAAGGCTTTTTTTTTTTTTGAGACAGGGTCTTGCTATGCTACTTGGGCTAGCCTCAATTCCTGGGCTCAAGCAATCCTCCCACCTCAGCCTCCCAAAGTGCTGGGATTACAGGTGTGACCCACCACGTCCAGCCTTACAAGTCTTATTCACTAATCAAAAGCTATGAGTGAACTATTCCCACCCATTAGGAGGCTGGGGCTAGAGACAGCAGTGAAGGGGCTTCAGTCTAAGAGTTTTAAGTCCTGGTTACGAGCAGATTTACTATATAAGCAAGCAAAGGGAGGAAATGAACAGCAGCAGAGCGGAGGGAATGAACCATCAAGTAGCCCATTTGAATACAGTACAGCTCATTCCTAAAATGAGTTAAATTCACTCAACACCTTTGACTGTTCATACTGAATTATGTTCTCTTGCTGGTCATTGCTCCATAACCAAACAGTCATCTTCTCCTCCTATTATGAAATGGCAAATCATCAATTAAGAAAAATGACTTGAGACTAGTAGTTACTAAGGTCAAAATCCAGATGTCTGGAACAACTGGGGAGCCAATTCCAATGTTCAGCTGTGCCATTTACCACTTCTCTATGATATTTGCTGAGTCTCTATGCTCTAACCTTCAACATTTTCTTTTAATTAAAAAAAATAGAGCGCTTCACAAATTGCGTGTCATCCTTGCGCAGAGGCCATGCTAATCTTCTGTTTCATTCCAGTTTTTAATATGTGCTTGCTGAAGCAAGCACACCTTAAACATTTTCACTGGAAGGAGGTCCGTGGGGCTATTGACAGAATTCAAGGGATGTGGTTGACTTTTCCCAGCACTCTTTCCTGGCCCTAGACTTTTAGAGTGCTGCCCTTCTGTCCTTGGGTCTGAAATGTTTATGTCAGGTAGCTTTTTTCTCCTTCTGGACTCCAGTGATAGAGCAGTATGTAGAAGAGCATACCACCATGGTTGCTCACTGCTAGTTATGTCGATCCAGAAAAGGAGTCATACTCTAGGATGCTTTTGAGACTCTAACACAAAGCAGCCAAAGCAACAAGAATAAACTCAAGAACAGCATGGCAAGGAATTACCATTTACCAGCTGGGCACGGTGGCTCACACCTGTAATCCCAGCACTTTGTGAGGCCCAGGTGGGCAGATCACAAGATCAGATCCGGACCATCCTGGCCAACACGGTGAAACCCCATCTCTACTAGAAATACAGAAAAAAAAAATTAACTGGTGTGGTGGCATGCACCTGTAGTCTCAGCTACTGAGAGGCTGAGGCAGGAGAATCGCTTGAACCAGGGAGGTGGAGGTTGCAGTGAGCCGAGATCGCGCCACTGCACACCAGCCTGGGTGACAGATCGAGACTCCATCTCAAAAAAAATAAAATTTGAAAATTACCATTTACCTGAGCAGGAGATGAACTTGCTTATGTTGTTGAATAGAGACGGGTTTTCCCAGAAAAGTCACCATGACATCAGAGAATTGTGCTACTACCACTCTTCCCAGAACATTTTACAAGTCAAAATGACCAGATTTTATACTAAAAAGATGAGACTGAAATAAAGCTATTTTAATAAAAAAAAAAAAAAAAAGGAAAGCCATTAAGTTTAGATTCTACCATATCCCATAAAAGCTCTACTTTTGGGAGATTAGTGATGATGCACATAATTGATGAACTATTTCTTGCTGTAAAACACTGGAAAGCAGGTAACAGTGAATTACATAACTATCTCTCCTGAACAAGAAAAGGAGACATATTATCACACACTCCACCCCTTTCAGATGGTAAAAGCCATTCTGGATATCTGTAGGCAGCTGATTTCACTCAGAGATTTGTCCATTGCTTAGCCAAACCCTGATTATTTAATAATGGCTTGACTACTACCTGGAATTATGGATGTCTAGCCCCCTCTAAAACACGCTGGGTATCCAAATTCTAATACAAGCTAACCTCCTTCAGATAAAAAGTTTTCAACATTTTTTAAGAGCTTTGTTTGCCAACACATCACACACATGAAATTCTGAAAAGGTGGATACTATGGACTTGAACTAGAATCAAGTTTCCTCCCTGTCGTTCCAAGTATCCTCTTCTCTTGACACTTCAGCATTAGCAGGCAAGGATAAGCAACAATTTTTACCTCTCCAAGATTACCAAATCTACCTTTCCAAAAGCACAAAACATTTTCAGGTTTAAAAAAAAAAAAAAACCCTGACAAAATAATATTATAGCTCAGTACTTTTGTGCAGTTAAAGCATTAAAAGCATCAGCCTGTTTTATTTTTTGACAAGTTTATTGAACAGTATTCAAGACTTCATCTTTATAAACAAAAACCTCTGCTGAATGATGCCAAGGCAGTACTTGCTGGCAATGTTGTGGCCATATTGGCAACAAGCCATTTTATTGTGTTTGGTTTCTAAAGTCTGGACTACTATAGAACTGCCAGTAAAACAATTTAAATGTGGCAATTTTGCAAGGATGGAAAATAATTTTTAAAGTGACCACTTCCAGAAATTCTTTCCAAGAGATTTGACTAGCAGCAATCTTACATTTTCTTTACTCATTTCCCGAGTGTTCTTAAAATTGATGAGATTTTATTTTTACACACTTGGCCCATACCTGTACACAACCACAGACTCCAGTAAAAGGGAGCTGGAGTTTAAGGCTTTCATGCATCCTTATTTTTATGCAAGGTTGACTATTTCCACCTAAAAATGTGTATGTTTGCTTACTTCCATACAGTCCTAGATTTTCATCCAGTGGGTTAAGACTGGCCTTAACTACATAGAATATTACTATCTGAAATTTTAAATAAAGTTTCCTAATCGAATTTTCATTGTTGATGCTGTGACAACTTGGAGTACAAAGCTAGGAACTACATTTCACTTAACACTGTTTCATTTTTTAAAAAGCCACTAATAATAATTGTACATCCAAACTACAGTGTAAACACAAAACACACCTCCAAATTATGCTTGTAAACTAAATGTTTCACTAAAGTTCAGAAAAGTTTACAAATTTGCTTATTTATGACATACATTTGTAGATTTCTCTAATCCTTTAAATCAAAAGAAAAATGAACACCAATAAAAAAAAATCAGCAGAAGGGAGAGGAAAAAAAATTAAATCTAATGGAAAATATTCTCTTCCATTAATGTCAGAATCACCAAAAGCAGACAATAAAATTTACACATAAAATTGAAAGTATCAAGATAGTGTTTACAAATGCACACAACTTTGAGCAAAGCTTTACAAATCCTTCATACCATACAAAGCAAATGAGAAAATAATGTCAATTCATTTCTACCCCAACCCTAGTTCTTAGGAGAAAATTCGCAGGAAGAGAGGGATGAGTAGTTTCACAGAATACATTTTCAAGAATTTTTTAAAAACTGAAACTCCAATGCCCAGAACAAGATAAACAGTATCCTTAGCAGTTAGCACTGTTAATAAGTCTCAGATACACAAAAATCAAGTTCCAGAGGGCAAAGCATTTAATTACATTCCACAACGAGCACTGTTGTGATTCATATAAAACACAGTTCTCTCCAATTTCTACACAAACCGCTCTTTTCTTAATTTATTTAATTAGATGAACAATGGAATCAAGTTTTCCTTTTCAGCATTTATCTAAGATGTAGAAATAACAAAGTAGTTGCAATAAAGTGTATGAAATATTTAATAAGAATGTACGAACATATAACCAAAATAAACTGTGAAATAAGATAAAAGACTTTCATCTTCAAACAACCCATTTTTCTAAAATGAAAATAGTTTTCCAATGGGGAAAATATCTCTGGTTGAAATACAACTCTCAAGCAGTGCTGAAGTTTTCTGCATTGTCTTTGGAATGAGAAATGATTACTTAACATTAACTTAAACAGCATATACAAACGTTATATTGCTTTTTAAATTGAGGAGGCAGTATCTAGTGATCTGTCAAAGCAAATTTGTATTCATGAATTGTCAAAAGACCCACAACACAGTCACCTCTTCTTTGAGTCTAAACAATCCTTCCCTTAAACAAAAATCCTGTACTGTCAATCCTCTAAGATTGTAGTGATAAAAAGCCTTTTCAAATCTTATCAAATGAAACTGTTGCCACTCTTAAATCTAAATTACACAACCGCTATATTTCAGTGTTCCACTGACTCACAACACCAAAAAGGCACTGTATATATTTTAATAGGAAATACTTACTTTAAAAGACTGACCCCTTTTTAAGTACACTGATTTGTAGGAAATGTTGGGGATGTTTCAACCGAAGACAAAGGGGCCATGTAAAAGATAAAATTTGTTTTTCATGATCTCTCATCTACCTCCCCTTCTGTATTGTTTATAATATAATGTGATACATTTTCAGAGCACTGACTAGGGAAAGTAACCATAATTAGAGCCTTGTAAGGTAAGTGTTCTCATGACAAGTAACCATAAATTAGAGCCTTTTATGACAGTGAGAAAATTTGTTTTTCTTATCATCTCACCTATCTCCCCTTCCGTATTGTTTATAATGTAATGTGACACATCTTCACATAATTAGAGCCTTGTAAGGCAAGTGTTTTCATGACAAGGACACTTACCAACCAGAACTCATGTGGTCCTCCTGCCTTAGTGTCCTGAACACCAAACAAAAGATTATGAAAGGGTCAAGAATCTCAATTTTCTCCCCTCTGGCGGCTGCACTTGTACTCTGTATGAAGACTTTTAGTAAACAGGCTCCTGATCGAACAACTATGCCAAAAAGCCTCCAAATAACAGGACTAACACATATCAATCTATGAACCAGCGTATGGATCTTTTATTCTATACTACTACTGCTATCAAAGATAATTTCAACTTCAGTTTTAGAAACCTAGATATAACACTTTCTTATGAATGGGCCCCTCTTTGTTTAAAGGCCAAAATTTCACATAAATTGGGACAGGAGGAAACTGATACTACAATTAGTCCATCATAAACAGGACTTCAAATCAAGTATCTTAAACACATTATTAAAAGTGGTTTCTGGTTTTTGATACCACCCAAACAACATGAACAATTTTAAACTGACTAACCTAAATCGTGGCGGTCAAACCAAAAGGCTCTGGTAGGTAAAGGACTCCATAGTTTATTTTTGTGGCAAGTCTTATTCCACACAGTTTTAAATGTGACATTAGAAATCAAAGTTCGAGGTTATAGCACAAACCAAGTGTGGACTTTTATATTTAGGGAAAAAAACCAACAAAACAGTTCTGCTCATTTACAAATGAGTCAATTAGACAAACAAAGCAGCAACTTCTGAAGCAGGACTGTCTATACAGCAAGGACCCTTAAGAAGCAATAAAGGTACATACAATGAATCTGTATACAGAAATTTTATTCAATTTTAAAAGAAAATGAGGACTTTAGACAAAGCTTTACCCTATAACAAAGCAAATCTGTCCAGCTTTAAACCAAATTCTGAGAGTAGCCAACTCCTATTTTCAGCAGCTGGCAAGAGCACCCTCAATGAGTTTTACTGACATTTCTATTTTCTTCATCCCATATGGTATAAAACAAAACCAATCTAGACTCCTTGATAAGCTTTATGTGGTCATTTGAGTTTTACAAATGGTTTCTCTAATGGTATGCCAAAATCATTTATGTGTTCTCTCCAGATAGCTTTACTGTAACATACAGCAATGTTTATCCTGGTGAGTCTTCTGTAAACAGTCAACCAATGCTCTATGTTATGGAAACCAAGCTATATGCAATTGAAACAATCCACAGGTTCTAACCTGGAAATACTAGGAAAACAATCTGGATGCATTAATCACAGCAATATGAAGATCTACCCTATAAAGAATGATGTGAATGGCTACCCTAATACAAGTTTTACTTTTCTTGAACCTATAGGCCTGTCATTTAAGTCAATGACAGCAGCTGTGGCTTCATCCCGAGACTCAAAGGCCACCATGGCTTCACCTGTGGGCATACCTTTTTCATTGTATTTTAAACACACTGAGCCTGGGATTACTTGATAGCCATAAAAGAAATCTAAAATCTCATCAATAGACACAGTAAAGGGCATGTTCTGCACTTTAATTACTGTTGGTCCTGGTTTTCCAGAACTAGATGCAAAGCCAGGGGGACCACCAATATGGATTGGGCCAGGGCCAGGGCCAGGGCCAGGGCCAGGCCCAAAAGCTGGTGGCCCACCCAAATGCCCAGGGGCACTTCCAAGACCAGGAGGGCCACTTCCAAAACCAGGAGGACCGCCTAAGCTACCAGGGCCATTTCCAAAATTCTGAGGGCCCCCTCCAAACCCCGATGGCCCACTTAAATTGTTTGGTCCACCTCCAAAACCCGGAACATCCAGTCCTAGACCAGGCAAACCACTGTTTCCAACTGAAGGCATACCAGGCCTAGCATCACCAAAGGCCCCTCCTCCTAATCCTGGAGGAGGGATTGGTGGCCCAAAGGCATTTGATCCACCAAAATTACCAGGAAAGTTAAATGGAGGCCCATTGTTGGCTTCCTTTGATCCTACGGTCAGGAAGGCATGCTCTTCACCTCCTGCACTAGGTATTCCTGCACTGGGCATTCCCGCACCAGGCAGTCCTGCACTGGTTATTGCTGAACCAGGCAGTCCTGTGCTGGGCAGGCCCGCACTGGGAAGTCCTGCACTGGGCAGTCCCACACCTGGCAGTCCCGCATTGGGCATTCCTGGAACTGCAGGATTACCTGGCACAGGCATCTTTAATCCTTTTTTTCCTTGGGCAGGGGGATTTTTCTCAATCTCTCTCATATCTTCTAGGGTAACTACATGAACAAAAGCTTCTCTCCCATTAAGTTTTTTACGGTGTAAGCGTTCAGACTTACGTGCATCATCTTCATTTTTAAACTGAACCAATGCCTGTCCTAGACCTT
This sequence comes from Rhinopithecus bieti, assembly GCF_001698545.2. Taxonomy (NCBI): domain Eukaryota; kingdom Metazoa; phylum Chordata; class Mammalia; order Primates; family Cercopithecidae; genus Rhinopithecus; species Rhinopithecus bieti. The sequence continues at coordinate 822,524 of NW_016808366.1, forward strand.
GCCCATTGTTATCAACAAGAACATGTACAGCATTTTCATCCACTGGGATTCCTTCTAGGAACTGAAGAACATCCATCTTCGTAATGCTGAATGGAATATTTGTTATGTGGGCACAGACTTTGGCAGAGTTGACATCCCCCTCTGGATTTAGTATCATTTCCCTCTGGTCATAGCTGAAGTTCTGCAGTCTTTTTCGAATCATATCTATCTTTTCTAGCATACCTTTCTTAGTAATTGGATGAACTTGAATAAAGCGATTGCCCATGTACTGTTTATGACGACACAGAGCAGCCTTATAGTCGGCCTCATTTCTGAACTCTACAAAGCCTTCACCAGTTGCTTTCCCATTGGGTCCATAAGCTATATAAATACTATCTTCCACAATATCCAGCTTTTTAAAAAAATCAATGACATGTTTGTTTTCTGCTTCAAATGGTAGCCCTTTCAAGTAAACACAAAAACCAGCCTCATGTGGTGATCTTGACCTTGATCTTTTCTGCCCACTGGGCGATTTTGACCTGGGAAGTGTCTGCGGAGGGGGATGACTTTGTCCAGAAGGTCCCATATTTTGCTTAAAAGTGATATGGCCTCCAGCAGCTACCCATTGTCTTTCTGTGGCAGGGCTAACTTCCACATAGCGTTGAATCATCAGCATTCTGTTTCGTTTCAAAGCTTCAAATGTATCTTGAGGGGAGAGAAACTTAACCAATCCATTCCCATTATTTCGACCTACATGATCTTTCAACAAATGTACTGCATCAACACGGAGCCCATGGAAAAAATCTCTGACATCATTTTCCATTGCAGAAAAGGGCATTCCATGCACACTGACATATAGATCATCAGGGTTGATGGGGAGTGGCTTCACACTGCTCTGAGAGTTCATCTGGATAGGGTTAACAGGATTCAATGGACCAAGAAACATAGGATTCAGGTTATTGTTCAAATTCATAGGTGCTCCAGAGCCATTCATTCCAGCAGGTAGAGGTGCCACAGGTGGCGGATTCAAGGGCGGCATGCCCGACATGGGTGGCAGTGGGGTCATGGGTGGCACAGAAGGAACTGGGGGAATCGGGGGCACAGGAGGCACAGGAGGCAATGTAGGTACTGGAGGAGGAACTGGAATTGGGGGAATGGATGGCATTGGTGGCAGAGATGGCATCGCTGGAATTGGAGGAATTGGTGGCGGCGGGACTGTGTTCATTGGAGAGGCTGTGCTTGGAACGGTTGAGCTAAACGTTGGGCTCCCAAAGGAAGCCCCCATATTTGGAGGAGCTGTTCCTATGCTGGCTGTGGAAAATGTCTGTATGTTTTTGTTGCTTTCATGAACAGAAGTGGTGGCAGTAACTACACTGGGTGAAGGATTATTAAAGTTGGATACTGTTGTGGGCAAGTTTACCCTGCCACTCATTCCTGAGCTAGGTGGTGGTCCTGATCTACTGGCATTTGCTGGTGGTATATCTAAGTTGGCAGTTTCAAAACGCCTACGACTCAGTTCAATCATATTCTGCATTTCCGTTTTACTACTCAACAATAGTGTTACTTTTGACCCTTTAATTGTACCACCTGTGCGCATCATACCAAGCCTTGCATCTTCATCAGTGGCAAAAACGATGAAAGCCTCACCCAGTTCACCCCCTACAATATGCACGCCCCCATCAGGAATGGTCAATCCAGAGAAGAAGTGGCGAATGTCCATGGTCCCCGCCACAATTGGGAGACCTTGCAAACGGATGACCACAGCCATGCTGCGCTGAAACCACACACACCTGCAGATGAGAAAAGGCAACGGCCAGGTCAGACTCCTGTTTATCACACCAAGTTTTTAGCTACAAGAATGACCAGCTACCATATTAGGCCCTCAAATATTCCCTCAAGCTATCACAGGCAATGTCTTTAATTTAGATATTCTAAAAACTGAATATTTCGTGCCATTTACAATGTAAAACGTAGACAATTTCAACTTCCAGAAGGCATTAATTTTGGAAACAGTTCAGTCCCAAGACTCAAAAAGTTCAAGAAAAAACAACTGTAGGACAGTAAAATACATATACATCATTCAGACCACTAATCATTCAGTAAGATTTAAAAGAAATGTGTAAGTCAAATCAGGAAACAAAGTTTAACAATCTATAGGGAAAAAGCATGCAAAGAATATATCAAAGTTAATATTAAAAACTGACTTTGCATCTTCCCTATATTCTTGACAATTTCATAGAATTATCAAGAGTGTGATTTTATAGAGCTCAGTCTCAAAATCCAACAGAAGCAAAAAACTAGAATACTAATGAATTGTAAATAATACTTAAAAGTAGATTCAAATGAGAACTGGTTCCATTATTTTATTCATCCTAAAACTTTTCGATCTGCCTTATAGATTACAAAAAACTACATATGGAATTATTTATTATAAACAAGGTCAAGACATACTAAGAAGCCAAAAGAACTCCTGAATAGGATAGACAAAATCTGAGTTACCTTTATTCATTACCCCCAAAAGTAGAACCTGGTTATAGTCCCATTCACTGTGACTATTTTAATTAAAACTCAGGTCCAATGACTCATAACCAAATCCTCTATTTAATAAAATTTTTTAAAGTATTATTTTCCCCTAGGAGAGGGTTGACAATAAAAATATTTTTTGTTTTTGTTTTAGAACCAGAGTGTGAATTACTCAGTGGCTGTTACAGTCTTGGATTTACGCCACTCCTGTAGGATCTCTGTGATCTCCTTAGATCATGTCTCTTCTCACATAATCAAAAAAGAAATATTCCCCTCAAATTTCAGTTCTAAAGGCTTCTAAGAGCATATCCAAGGGCAGCCCTTTGGAAAGTGACACAAACCCAATTACTGGGACTGGGAAACATATTACTTTGAAATTAAGGTGGTCAATAACATAGGGTGTTTTCCAACCCATCTGAAAAGTCAACTTTTATTTATTCATTTATTTTGAGATGGAGTTTCGCTCTTATAGCCCAGGCTGGAGTGCAATGGCGCCATTTCGGCTCACGGCAACCTCCACCTCCCGGGTTCAAGTAATTCTCCTGCCTCAGCCTCCCTAGTAGCTGGGATTACAGGCATGCGCCACCACGCCTGGCTAATTGTATTTAGGAGAGATGGGGTTTCACCATGTCGGTCAGGCTGGTCTCGAACTACTGACCTCAGGTGATCCACCCTCCTCAGCCTCCCAAAGTGTGGGGATTACAGGCGTGAGCCATTGCATCCCTCCTGAAAAGTCAACTTTTAAATATAAGCCTATAAAATCAGCTCTATGACCCTCAGAAAGGTTATAAATTAATGAAGAGATACGGTTTTATTACTTCTCAAGAACATTAGAAGTGGCAAGATTTTCTGCTATAAGCTCTAAGAATTCTGTAACTTCAATGTCAAATATTATATAAATACTAATTCAATGCAACAAAATCTGTAATTATATCTCAGTATTACGATTGCCATATTCAAACAAGAAACAAACTGTTTGGTTTTGACAGTTTTCTCACAGACACAAAACACAAAAATAAAAGCCACCTTCAAATTTAATCCAGAAAATTGACTAGCAAACAGAAAATGCTTTTGTGAGGCCATGATAAAGCACCAGAAATTTGGGAAGGGTGGGAAAGCTTTTCATTTAGAAACTTCAAGAGTCAACAAGAAAAATTAATGCTAAAAAACATCACACCAACAGTCTCTTTTCTCATTTACTATTTAGCAGCCTATAAGGAGGTTCATCAAGCAGTTTCCAAGTCATTAAATCAAATTCATATTCCTTGCTCAATCTAGAATTATGTGGCTATATGCAAAATGCGATAGTATTTACTGTTCAACTTCAAAAAACGCTTAATCACTTTGTATAGGGGAAACATCATGGGCAATCAAAGTACTCAAAACAACATGAGATAGACAGAGATATTAGTTTGCACTGGGACAATAAAACAAGAACTTGATATAGTCCCAAGAACACAAAAATTAAACACAGGGCTAAAGTGACAAACACAGTTAAGTCTTCAAGCCATTTTTTGTTAAGAGTAGGGATTTACTGAAACTTTGTACAAGGTACACAAGAATATGCTATTGAAAATCTGCCTCAGATTACCAGCTGGAAAGGGTGGAATATTAAACCAAAGTGGAATACAAGATTTATTCATAAAGTCATCTGATGAGGAAAATTGTTTCTAGCTTCCAAAAAATATGAAATAATATCTGCAGCCAGGTGTGGTGGCTCACGCCTGTAATCCCAGCACTTTGGGAGGCTGAGGCGGGTGGATCACCTGAGGTCAGGAGTTCAAGACCAGCCTGGCCAACATAGTGAAACCCTGTCTCCACTAAAAATACAAGAAAATTAGCTGGGTATGGTGGCAGGTGCCTGTAATCCCAGCTACTAGGGAGGCTGAGGCAGGAGAATCAACTGAACCCACGAGGCAGAGATCACGCCAATGCACTCCAGCCTGGGCAACAAGAAGGAAACTCTGCCTCAAAAAATAAAAGTAAAACAACAACAACAACAAAAAAGTATCTGTTATTCTGTTACTAAGTAACTGTTTGACAGCTAAGTCATTTCAACCTACCTTGGGCCTATCTTAGTTACTTAAACAGGAGGGTTAGATTCCACTTGCTAAGGTTTCATTTAAAGTCTAAAATTTGTACTCTAAAACATGTAACCCAATATCTATACTTAAACTTTTAGGAAATATAAATAAACATACCAATAACAAGTATCTGTATTTGTAGTCTAAAATGCTACTAAGGAATAAAACAGCTACTTATTGCCTATCAGGAAAACAGTAAGAGAAAAACATCCATATAAATGAATTGACCCCCAAAAGAACAACTGTTCGAAGCACCCATCTACCCCACCCCCATCCCTCAGATAAACTTGTAAAAAACCACACCGGCCGGGGCGGTGGCTCACGCCTGTAATCCCAAAACTCTGGGAGGCCGAGGCAGGTGGATCACAAGGTCAGGAGTTCAAGACCAGCCTGGTCAAGATGGTAAAACCCCATCTCTACTAAAAATACAAAAAAATTAGCTGGGCGTGGTGGCAGGCGCCTGTAATTCCAGCTATTTGGGAGACTGAGGCTGAGAAGTGCTTGAATCGAGGAGGTGGAGACTGCAGTGAGCCAAGATGGCACCACTGCACTCCAGCCTGGGCAACAGAGTCCAGCCTGGGCGACAGAGCAAGACTCTGTCTCAAAACAAAAAACAAGCAAACAAAAACACACACACCCAATATAGTTGCTACACATATTTTCATATTTCTTAATAAGCTATCTCATTTTATTTTGTATAAAAACGAACTCTCTATTCAAAATCTCTTACCTGATAAAACAAGAGATGTATTTTCTTAACAAGAAGTAGAGGCCAAGTCAATCCTGTGGGCAACCAATTAAAACCAACTTTTAGACTGCAATAGAGAATAAACGGAGGCAAAAATCAATGCAGGAAACACAAAACAACACGCACAGGCCACACTGTACATTACGAAGGCGAGTCTGAAACCACCAGAGTACTTCATTAGAATGCATATCAAAAAAAAAAAGGAAAGACACCATAACAAAATCCTGCACATGCTTTTTAGTTACTGCTTTCAAATTTGAGTATCTCAAAATATTTATATATTTACATACATCAAGAGTGTCATAACTTAGCCCAATAACGAATCCATTGAAAATTAAAACAGTCATAAAGCTCAGCTTCACAGCTGCTAATTGCTTTGATCACTTTATAATTAAACCAATCCAGAAAACTCCGTACAAGTCTATTTCCCCAGGTTCTCACCAAATTTGTGATGAAAAGGCACAAGTTCGCACAGTAACAATTCTCGGACAACTTAAAATAGCAATTCAAGGGTACTCATGGAAATTACTGCAATTATTCTTCCAATATATTTTATTTTGCACAAAATAGCATCCAACATCACAAAACAAATGAAGTATGAGTTCTTGCTATAAAGGACTAATTCCACTGGAGCTCAAAATATTAACAAAATATTAAGGGAAAGTGTTTTTTCCTCTGACACCACAACAGTTCCCAAAATTTGTAAAATTTAAAAAAATTAAATAAATAAATTTAAAACACCCTAAAATGCCTGACATAATAAGAGTATATCCCAAAATAAAAACAGGTCACTCATCTTTCACTGTCATTTCTTCAAAACTGGTGAAGTTATTAACAAGTCACAAGCATATATGACCAAATGCCTAGACAACTATATTCAAAGGTAATTTTTTACTTTTTATTTCTTTCAAAGGTCATGTTTTAATTCGGAGAAGAAATTCGCCACTGTTCAGTATTAAGATTACCAATGACTACTTATCCAAATGATGCTCATCTTAAATTAGTATATTCCAAGACCAAAATACAACTAGTGACCTTAATATTCATCACCAAAAGGAAAACATATTTTCAAAATTCTATGTGATTTTCTAAAGGACAAACTATTCATCTTCTAGTCAACTACTCAAGTTGCTGAAGAACAGTGAGATTGTTATACCACAAAAAGCTATGCAAATATGTTATCAACACACTGAAAAACCTAGAGCACTGTATTAATCTCTCACATGTTGTAGAAATCTAGCCTAATTAAGTCTTTTTTTTTTTTTTTTTTTCTGGAGATAGGGTGTCACTCTGTCGCCCAGGCTAGAGCGCAGTAGCGCGATCTAGGCTCATTAGGCTCATCCGCCTCCCTGGGTTCAAGCTATTCTCATGCCTCAGTCTCTGGAGTAGCTGGGACTACAGGGATGCGCCACCACCCATGGCTTATTTTTGTATTTTTAGTAGAGACAGGGGTTTCACTATGTTACCAAGCTGGTCTTGATCTCCTGACATTAAGTGATCCGCATGCCTCAGCCTCCCAAAATGATGAGATTACAGGTGTGAGCCACCGCGCCTGGCGTAGCCTAACTAAGTCTAAGGAGTTTAAAAATTCTTCGTTTAAAAGCCATATCTAGTAGTTTAACAGGTGACAAAGGGAAATGTGAAACAGAGAATGAGCAAGAGCATGAAGTACTGCAAATATTTACGTACAGGTTTGACTCCAGCAGCCACACAACAGGGTAACTTTCTAGTTTCTAGAACTTGTAATAAATATCTGATCCCTACTGGAGATTCCAATTCAAAAGGTCAGGTATGGGGCCAGGGTATATGCCTGAATATAAGGTAGGAAGGTTCCTCTCAGCCTCTTCCCTTCCAAACTCAAAAGATACCGTATGTCCATCTTGAGAAAGACAAATTTGGGGTCAGTCAGTTAAGTTCAAAGGGAACTCCCCAGGTCTACTCTCAAAAATTCCTAAAAGGTTACCAGAAATTACCTTTAAAAGGAAAAAAATTTCTCATTCTCATTCCACAAGTTAAGGCTGAAAGGCCCAGTTGAATTTGGCAAATACCTAGTTCAAGTTTTATGTGTACAACTTAAAGCACAAAATCAATCCAGACAGAAATTTATGATTCTCTTCTATTTCAGCAAAGGGGAATATCCATCCCACCCCATACCAAGGAAAAATAATGCAGAAAGTTGATGCTACAAGTCAGAACTTCACAACCTTTGGTATTATACCTCTTCAAAAGGGAAAGGTAAATGGAAATAGAACTGAAATACTTGTTTTGACACCTCACTTTGTAAAGACTAAAAGAATTTAATATGTGTCACTGTTTTCCAGGAAACTGCTATTCCTGTATTCTAAATGTCAGCTAGCGACTGAATGCAGGATTTCAAAAATCCACCCCATTCACCTAAAGCTTTGCTGAACTTTAGAAGGATAAGACTAAAATAATAACTACACAGTAAAACATCTAAAATACATATTATATCTATACATATAGCATAACGATAGGAAAGGAGAAAATGGGCCTGATTTGTCATTAAGGCCACTGACATACTTCAGAAGATCTAAAACAAGCAGCTGGCTTTAGTATGTTTTCCATTCGTATTAGGAATTAGTCCTAACATAAAGGCTTGTTCAACTTGACAAAATACCAGATGCATGCACAAATCACAAGTATCTGCTACAAAAATTTAACATATTATGACAAGACAGACTTTCGTATTTACTAGCCATTCTAATCACTTGGAATTTCAGAAAAAAATGTCTGACAACAAATCTCTTCATCAAGAAGTCAAGGCATAAACTAAAACGACTATTTTCACCCTTCATCTGGTAGTAAACATCCAAAAGTGAACTTTCACTTTGTTCATTCATCACTCTTTAATCAACAAGAACCAGGGTACAGCAGAGCTAGGTTCTTCGGATCCAAAAGAAACAAACCCTCAAATGCTCACCTCAGAGATAAGCAACAGAGAACCAATCACAAAGGGCACAATGCTAAAAACAGTAATAATCACATTATAGTAAACATTATGAAACAACCACAGTTTCAGCCACTTGATTTTGTTCCCCATTCCCAAATGGACCATATTTCAAAGTCTGGGTTCATTCTTAATGAAAAAATTATTCTGACACTGATGGAGATGTATATTTTTTATAATGCATTGCTCAATTTTTCCATTAACCTCCATTCCGCACTCAAAGGCAGCAAATCAGAAGACATTTCTAAATAAGATATTCTTCCTGTCAAAATATTAAGTTATTTTCAATCCCCCCAAATGCCAACAAAATGTTTACTACCTTCATTTTCACTTCAGAGCAAAATTATACTTCTAACCAACGACATTCACTTTCACTGTTTTTGAGTCTTAAAAGCTGGCTTCAAACTTAATTAAATTTTGTGCAAACCAAAAAGTATATGGGTGTGGTAGTAAAATCTGATAAAACTGTAGTTTAGAAAAATTTATCTTTTCTGTTTAGTTGAAAACATTTAACAATATTCCTTTACTCCATGACCATTTACTATTAAGCACTTGTGGGCCAGACAAAAAAATATAAAAGATATAGAAGTCTCTGCATTTTAGGGAGGGGCATCTAAAAGCATCTTTTGTGCAACCAACTACTGACACTTGGTTCTTCCTACAACATCTACAGAAGAAAACATACATTCCAACAATGACAGAGTGGCTCTCTGCAAAATGGAGTAAAAACCATCAACACTGTCACTGGATTCCAGCACCTGGAACACACTGGCCCACAAAATCAAGTTTCACATCTAAAAATTGTACTAACAACTCCCAAACTCTCAATACTCAGTCATCAAAACATTTGACGTGTCAAAGAAGGTGAAAGAAGACCAAAGAGTACTGGTATTAGCATGTAACAATACGTTGCAAGTAACTACACAATTATTTCTAAAGCTTCACAGTTTTCATCCAACAAATTCGAACATAAGGAAAGTGAAAATTATACATTACAATCTATAATCAACATTTAATAGAGCATGATATAAAAACGCATTTCCTGTTTCATTAAAAATCTGTCCAATAATATATACTAAGCACATCTTCATTATGTTTTGTATAAACACGCCAAACAGTTCACTTTCTTCATAAATTACCATAACGTTATTTGAACCACCTGTAACAGTTCTTCCCAACTTCTTTTTATATTCTTGGAAAATGTCTGCACACACTTTCAACTAAATCCAGAAATCCTCCATTCTTTTCAAAACTACCAAATTTCAAAAACGAGTACAACCAGTCTTGTATTGTAGTTCCATAATTTAAAAAACAAGATTTCCCTATGTGTCCAGACTTGAGGGATTTTTCTCAACTGCAGATGCTCTGAGATGCATTAACAAAATCACTAGTTAACAAGGTCCCAGACAATTCTTGTTGCTAAGACTGCATTTTGCAAAAATTACACCATTTCAAACCATTCAAGCAAGAAGCTCTAAAAGAAATACTGCAGTCACAAGCCTAGCCTCTCCCTTCAACAAACCTTCAGTTGCCATCACTTTTTTCCAGTGGGTTACACTGACTCTATTCTTGAATATAAAACGGTCCCTACCAACTTCAATTTATATTAGGTTATCTCTGAGAATCCTGGAGCCAAGGAGGGTTTTAGGGCCCAGAAATCTCTTAAAAGTCTGCAATTCTCAGCATGACACCACGCAGATAAGTAAAGAATGGTTAGCACTCAATACTGAGTAACCCTCACAGGAGCCCCTCAGATAAAGCACACGTTGGAGGCACACAAAAAGCCCACACGTTTACAACCTAGCGGCTAAACCTGCTGCACTGGCGTCCATCCTCCTAACTAACCTGTAGATTCTCACAGTCCCTCCTACCACCCAATTCACGTGGCTGCAAACTAATACAGCCAAGCTTCAGAGAAACTCAATTAACTCTCCATCAAAAGCACCCACCCTCCGCAGCCCACTGGATCTCGTCCTCCTGAAATGCCAGAGGATCCGCTCCCGAGGGAGTCCTAAAAGTGCTGCTCTCAGCAGCCCCTTCCCTACTGGGGGGACCAAAGGCCTGGCATCTTACTACAGTTCTCAGAGCCTCGGGAGGAGTACTCACCCTACCCCCTCACTTCCTAGCTTCAGACGCCGGCTTCTCAAAACTGCTACACCCTCGAGTAAAGCCCCTCCCCAGCAATGGACCTCGGAGGCATTTCACTGCAACCCCCTCCACCTTCAGGCCACGAAGGCGGCCGGTTGCAAGACTTCCTTTCTGAACTCACAGGAGTGTACAGACTATAGCTTCCTCCCACAGGTGTGACCTGGGTCCCCTTTTGCTGGTAGGCCACAAAGGCCTCCTTTCCATTTCGGGTAGAGGGAGTGTCCTCACTACGATTATCTCCCCACCTCCAGGAACACACATGTAGTTATAACCTCTGCTTCACTGGGGGAGACAAGAAATCCTCCCTATTCAGGCTGCAGACGTGTTTTCACTGCAGTCCCCGTTAGCTCGCAGGCCGCTGAGCCAGCCAGCTCTGACCTGCCCCCTCTCAGACCACGGGGGCGTCCTCGCTACGGCCTCATCCCCACTTCGGTACGCAGGCTCATTCTCTCTTGCGTCCTCCTTGCATCCTCTCAGATCTCAGAGGCGTAAGTGGCACCCCACTCCCTCTGCGGTCCTGCCCCGACCCTTTGTGTGGGGTGCTAGTTGCCGCGGGCTCGAAGGCCTCCGAAGGCCCCGCCCCGGGCCACCAAGGGGCACCACGAGCCCCGCACAGCCCCGCCCGTTCAAGGGCTGCGGGAGTCTTACCGGGGAAAGCTGCGCGGCACCAGAACCCAGACCCCGAATTACCCCCCGCGCGAGTGCCTCCGCCCCGCGGCCGACAGCCCCAGCCCGAACGGCTTCCCGGAGCCCAACGCAGCCACCTCCTTCGCCGCTTCACAAAATGGCCGTCGACCCGCTCAGCGGCTCTGCGTTCCAGAAGGGGGCGGAACGGCGTGGTTGACGTCAAGGGGCCGCGCAAGCGCGCTGAAGGTCTCGGGCAATCTCCGGAAGTTACTGGGTTTTGGGCTAAGGGGGGATATTCAGTACCAGCTTGCGACTGTTTGCGCACGGGACCGACCTTGGGCTAGTAGCCCTGCCGGGTGGGCTGGGTATGAATGTCTGGCTTGGCCCTTGACTGCAAGACTTTGTGCAGATTGCTTCACGTCTTTCAGTTTCCGCGGAAGGAGCAAATTGTGCTTACGTCTAAGTTTTTTGAGGATTAAATGGACCACAACGTGGTGGCTAGTTATTATATCCTGACAAAACAGCCAAAACCTGATTCCGCCCCCCCCCCCCCTTTAAGAGTTTATGCAGGCCGGGGACCCGGTGCGTGGCTCACGCCTGTAATCCCAGCACTTTCGGAGGCCGAGGCGGGCGGATCACGAGGTCAGGAGATCCAGACCATCCTGGCTAACACGGTGAAACCCCGTCTCTACTAAAAAATACAAAAAATTAACCGGGCG
>NW_016808366.1:837126-840210 GCF_001698545.2 Rhinopithecus bieti
TTTTTTTTTTTTTTTTTTTTGAGATGGAGTCTCGCTCCGTCACCCAGGCTGGAGTGCAATGGCGCAATCTACGCTCACTGCAAGCTCCGCTTCCCAGGCTCCCACCATTCTCCTGCCTCAGCCTCCCGAGTAGCTGGGACTAAAGGCGTGCACCACCATGCCCGGCTAATTTTTTTGTATTTTTAGTAGAGAGGGGTTTCACCATGTTACCCAGGATGGTCTCGGGCTCCTGACCTCGTGATCCGCCCGCCTCGGCCTCCCAAAGTGCTGGGATTACAGGCTTGAGCCACCGCGCCCGGCCCCATATTCTCTCCTTTTTTAAGTACTGGTTAACTATCCATCTATGGGTTCAGACCCACAGATGAAAAGCTCTAGTTACAATGGTCTTCTCTTGGTTTCTGAAGTATAATACTTTGTGCTTTATCACACTTCAGGCCCTCTCACCTCGCATTCCTAGATTAGTGAGCTCTTCATATTTTTAAGCACTACCTCTTCAGAAAAGCTTTCCTCAAACACCCAGCATGGTAGGTTTTCCCTGTTATGTCCTCTTACCACTTAATTCTTTCATAGCACTTATCACAATCTATAACATTGTTTATTTGTTTACTTTTATTTTCCATCTCTCCACTAAAATTTAAAACTCAGTGAGGGCAGGGTCTTTTTTGGTCCTGTTAACCAGCGTATTCCTAATACCCAGAACAAATCTGGCTCCTGGCAGGCATTCAAAAAATTGTTAAATGAAGAGATACAAAAGCCCACTGAGTCATTTATGCAAATCAGATGGAGTGGCGGACTTCTCCACAATTCCACTTCTCCCTCAACCTCTCATAAAGCCACAGAGTAAATAGAAGGTGAGTTTATTTTTCCAGTCTTGAAATTAACAATTTTCAAGGAAACAAATTATTAGAATAACTGGTGGAGTCATAGGCATATTTCCAGCTCCATTAGGTCAAAGGAAAGGAAAGACGACAAGGGTAGAAAGGAGACAAGCCCTCTAAGAAACTGTCCGTTCCGTCTGACTGCAGTCAATATGAAGAGATACCCTTTGGAGCTACAGAAAATATTAAATTGAAGTGGATTATGCTTGCTGTTAAAGAAGCTGGTCCAGCCGAGCAGCAGCAGAAGACGAAGACTCAAATGTCCATGTAGAGCATCATGGTCCCTGACCAGAGACTTCTGGTTCCTCTTGCTCTCCTCACCAAGAGCACAGATGTGTCAAGCAGCAATATGATAACAAATGTCTCTATGGCTTCAGGATGAAAATGTCCACACACTGTAAGACCTGAGAAGAAATGGGGAGTGCTCCACACCCAAGAAGCTGAAGCTAGGGAAAGACGTTTCCTTGTGTTTCTGTCATAGAGGTGGACTGATGCTGAAGTCAACTGGTCTATACCAATCTGGAGCATCCACTAGGCATAACAAGGTGGCTGGTTGTGCATGGGTTGGTGAGGCAGGAGGGGCCAGACCAGCACAAAGTCAGGGCCCTATTCTTCTAGTGCTGGGTCCACTTGATGCTCTTGAGGTCAATGCCATCCTGAACCATCTCCCAGAGAGGGCTGCCAAAGAGAAGAGGCATTCAATGAGTGAGGGCTTAGATAGGAAGTGGACAACATTGGCACCAAGGCCCTGAGCAATGGCTTGCCTCCTTCCGTCCCTGTCTGTCCTCTGCCTCTTGCCCTGGTAGACCCTAACACAGGTGGTTAACAAGTCTTTCCCAGCTCCTTGTAAGTCCTTGTCAGCTCTCCTGAGAGCTCTCCCCAGCTGCCAACAAACAAGAATAACTAGGTTCCTCAGGCTCAATTGCAGTGGGGCCCTGAGCCAGTGGACACCAAACATGGTCATATTCCTGAAGCTCTCATCCCACTTGTAAGAGGCTTATGGCCATGGTTTCCCTTGGAGGAACCAAGACCCCTGAGACTTGTATAAGCATCTAGTTTCAGCCTCACTTCAAATGACATGTATAAGCAGCTAGTTTCAGCCCACCACATATTACCAGCTTTTCAGCACTTGCTTCTTGGTTTTGTTCTAGTTCCCAGTTAGAGGTGGAGCTTAACCCTAAATTATCTTGGTATGCTGTACCCTTACCCAGTTCTTGCCAGCTTCATCTCCCCAGAGTTGGCCTGTGCTTCCAATATCCAAAAGAATTCCTTGGATCTTAGACCTGAGCAACCCATCTCACACAAAAGCTGCTGCTAAGAAATCTCTGCCAAGCTCTGATCAATCCCCAAGCAGAAGCCTGGATATCTTGGATAATGTTTCCAGACCAGATATTACTTCAGTGTGCTATGAATATGGGATTTTATGGTTTAGATTTTACCAGGTAATTTTATCAAATTTCATTATATTCTTGACATGTCCCTCTTCTTTACACTAAACATTCCCAGAATGCCTTTCTATTCATGAGATTTTCCATGGCCCTTAAAGTTAGCCATCTCCTTCTGTCCTTCCTCTTTAGGGAAGGCCACTTATTATTATAGGCTCACAAAATAAGACTCTGAGAGCTAATGGGACCAGGCTGCATTCAGTTTGTAAAGGGTCAGAAGGCATAGGGCACAGATGCTGAAGCCACATAGATAGGAAATAAAAGTCTTTGCTGGCCGTGTAGTCAGTAGAAATGCCTTTGGGAGCATTTCTACTGCTTTGGGAGGCCGAGACAGGCGGATCAAGAGGTCAGGAGATCAACACCATCCTGGTTAACACGGTGAAACCCCGTCTCTACTAGAAAATACAAAAAACTAGCTGGGCGAGGTGGCGGGTGCCTGTAGTCCCAGCTACTCCGGAGGCTGAGGCAGGAGAATGGCGTAAAAAAACCCGGGAGGCAGAGCTTGCAGTGAGCTGAGATCTGGCCACTGCACTCCAGCCTGGGCGACAGAGCGAGACTCGGTCTCAAAAAAAAAAAAAAAAAAAAGAAAAGAAATACTATCCGTAAAAATAATGAGGGACTGGGCACAGTGGCTTATGCCTGTAATCCCAGCACTTTGGGAGGCCAAGGCAGGAGGATGGCTTGATCCCAGGAGTTCGAGACCAGCCTGGAAAAAACAGTGAGACCCCATCTCTACAATATATATATAATATATATATATA
>NW_016808366.1:840294-874495 GCF_001698545.2 Rhinopithecus bieti
GAGTCTCACTCTGTCGCCCAGGCTGGAGTGCAGTGGCACGATCTCAGCTCACTGCAAGCTCCGCCTCCTGGGTTCATGCCATTCTCCTGCCTCAGTCTTCTGAGTAGCTGGGACTACAGGTGCCTGCCACCACACCTGGCTAAGTTTTTTGTATTTTTAGTAGAGACGGGGTTTCACCATGTTAGCCAGGATGGTCTCAATCTCCTGAGCTCACAATCCGCCCTTCTTGGCCTCCCAAAGTGCTGGCATTACAGGCGTGAGCCACCGTGCCCGGCCACAAAAAATATATTTTTAAAATTAGCTAGGTGTGGGGGCACACAACTGTAGTCCTAGCTACTTGGGAGTCTGAGGCAGGAGGATAACTTGAGCCCAAGTGTCTAAAGTTACAGTGAGCTACAGCTGTGCCACTGCACTCCAGCTGGGGTGACAGAATGAGACACTTTCTCTAAAGATAATAATAATCATAATGAAGAATACTACCTGGGCCAGGTGCAGTGGCTTGTGCCTGTAATCCCAGCACTTTGGGAAGCCAAGGCAGGAGGACTGCTTGAGCCCAGGAGTTTGAGACCAGCCTAGGCAACACAGCAAAACTCCGTCTCTACAAAAAATACAAAAACTAGCCAGGCATGGTGGCACATGCCTGTAGTACCAGCTACTTGGGAGGCTGAGGTGGGAGGATCACTTGAACTTGGGAGGTGCAAGTTGCAGTGAGGTGTGATTGTGCCACTGCACTCCAGCCTGGACAACAGAGCAAGAACTTGTCTCGGAAAAAAAAAAAAATACTATCTGCATTACCTGTATTCATCTAGTTCTTTATTTTATTATTATTATTATTATTTTGAGATAGAGTTTGGCTCTTGTTGCTCAGGCTGGAGTGCAATAGCGTAATCTTGGCTCACCGCAACCTCCCCCTCCCAGGTTGAAGCGATTCTCCCGCCTCAGCCCCCCAAGTAGCTGGGATTATAGGGATATGCCACCACACCCGGCTAATTTTTCTGTATTTTAGTAGCGACGGGGTTTCTCCATGTTGATCAGGCTCGTCTCGAACTTCTGACCTCAGGTGACCTGCCCACCTTGGCCAGCCTCCCAAAGTGTTGGGATTACAGGCGTGAGCCACCACGCCTGGCCTAGTTCTTTAGTTTTTAAAAACACTTTATCATTGTGAAGGCAAGTAGCCAAGAAGATCCACTTTCTTGCTTTGTGGAATCTCTAAATCCTAAAATCCAAGTACTCTTGAACTTTGATATTGGCAGTGTAAACACATAGCCTAAGGACAAGAGGGGAGACAGCAATAGTTTCTTCCAGAGGGTCTCTGATACAGTATGTATACCTCATTTCTCGAAGACGCTTCACATGCTGAATGCATTTCTCCACTGTGTAGTCCACTTCCTCCTCTGTAGTGAAGCGGCCAATTCCAAACCTGAAAAAAGGCACAGGAGGATGGCTCCCCATCAGAGCTCTGGCACTAGGATAAATTCATTCCGCAAATACTCACTAAAGATCTACAACGCAAAAGATACGGAGAGAAGAACATGGTCCTTCCTTTAGGGCAGAGTTTCTCAGAACATGGTATACAGATCGGCCAAGCATGGTGGATCATGCCTGTAATTCCAACACTTTGAGAGGCCGAGGCAGGTAGATCACATGAGGTCAGGAGTTTGAGACCAGCCTGGCCAACATGGTGAAACCCCGTCTCTACTAAAAATACAAAAATTAGCTGTGTCTGGTGGCACATGTCAGTAGTCCCAGCTACTCAGGAGGCTGAGGCAGGAGAATTGCTTGAACCTGGAAGGCAGGGATTTCAGTGAGCTGAGATCATGCCACTGCATTCCAGCCTGGGTGACAGAGTAAGACTCTGTCTCAAAAAAAAAAAAAAAAAAAGAACATGGTCTACGGATCACCCACATTAAAATGACCTGAGATGTTTTCTTACTCCTCCCCCAGACCTAGTGAATCAGAATATCTGAATGTGGGACTCAGATATCATATTTCACAAACTTCCCAGGTGATACTCAATGAAGTCTGAGAACCACTGCTCTATAAACTTTCACAAGGTTATGAGAAGAGATAAGGAGAACTAGATTGAGAAAACTTCGGGGTGGAAAAGAAAAAAACTGTAATAGGAGATGAAAAATGTAAGAGAATGCCTTTCATAAATGTTGCAGCTCAACTCACTGACCTGATAGAAGAGTGCGCTAAATCCTCATCAGTGCCAATTGCTCTGAGGACATAAGAGGGCTCCAGGGATGCAGAGGTGCAGGCACTGAGGAGAGAGACACGAGCCTTGTTCACTTCATCATCCACATCTGCTTTTAGTCACAAACCCTCAGTCTTGTTCCCATCCCCCAGGGCCCTGGAGTCATACCCTGGAAAAAACAAGAGACCTTCTAATCTGGCAGAACTAAAGGACCTGATGCTACCCTGCACATCCTAGATGTGTGAACCTAGCTCCTCTGGCCCCCATGGTGGATGACTTCCTTGAGCAAGGACACTGGCGAAGTGTGACAGCATGATACCACATGGGTTTGACAAGAAGAGGCAGCAGAGGACCATGTGCTCACTTCCCCAGGACACAATACACCATCTGCACCAGCCTGAAGGGCAGCCAAACACTTAGTGGCCTTTGGAGCATCTTCAAATCTGGAGGTCTGTAACAGAACTGCTAGCGTTACCCCAGAACAGATACATACATCCCCTGGGACCATAAAAGGCACCAAATTCTACCCCAGGAAGCCTTCCTAGGGTGGTAAACTTCAGTCTGTACCCAGCTACCCAGCCAACCAAAAAAAAAGAGGCACTTACAAAATGACCTTTACCCTTAATCAAGAGGTCTTATGCCTATCATCTCCACACTGGGAAGCTTAATAGCCTACATGACTCTTCTAAGTGGCCCTGCCGCAGGCCCTGTCTATGCTGTCCAGCTCACCTCCCTGAGGATAAGGCAACGTCCTTCAATGCCATCAGCAGACTCTCCCCTTCCACATATGCAAAGGAGAGGTTGATACAGCCTGTAGGAAAGAAATACTGTGAGACAGGTCTCAGAGTCTCAGCCTCTACCAGAATGAGGATAGAAAGAGCAAGTCCATACCGGGATAATGGTGCTCAGGGTCCCCATTCATCACCACATCTGGAAGGCTCTTCATTATATTCTGTATCAGCCGCTCTGCTAACTTTGAGATCCGCTTGTGGTCATACTAAAGAGCAGGGAGGGAAGGATTAGGCAAAAACCATCAACCAGCTCAGAAAGACATAGTTTGAGAAACCCTTCTCCTATAACCGGAAGTGACTATGTATCAGCCCCACCTATCATCCTATGTACTCATGGAGAACACTGTATCTCCAGTACTGAGCATAGTGCCTGGTATGCAAAAGGCACTTGACAACTGGACAAAGGATTCATTTACTTATCCAGAAATAAATGAGCTGATAACTCCTAAAAGGCCATGGGTTTTGGAGCTCATAATGCCTCCCTCAGAACAAGGTAGGCAGCACCAGGACAAGGAAGAGTTTTCTTAAGCCTTCTCTCCCCACTGAAATCTGCCTCAGTCATGCTGAGAAGCCTCTAAATAGGAGACCCAGCACAGGGGAAGAAGTTGTAGGAGGGAACTGCTCTCCCCATACCTCCATCTCTTGCTGTGCCACCTCACACGCAGCCCCCAGCCCCACCACTAAGGGTGTGGGCACTGTCCCAGACCGCATACCCCGCTCCTGCCCCCCTCCACTCTGCAGGGCCTCCACACGCACACGGGGCCGGCGACGGATGTAGATGGCACCAACCCCTGGGAAACAAAGTTTGTTACAAAAAAAGAGAGAAAAGTAGATAAAACAAAATATATCTTTCCAAAGGGATCAAAATATTATTTCAACTTTTCTGTAAGCATGAAATTTTTCTAAATAAAAAATTTTAAGGAAAAGAAGAAACAGCAGTAAAAGCATAGTATTTAGAAAATTATTTAACATCTGGAAGATAAATGCCA
The DNA here is from genome assembly GCF_001698545.2 of Rhinopithecus bieti. Taxonomy (NCBI): domain Eukaryota; kingdom Metazoa; phylum Chordata; class Mammalia; order Primates; family Cercopithecidae; genus Rhinopithecus; species Rhinopithecus bieti. The sequence goes on from NW_016808366.1 coordinate 844,272, forward strand.
GAAGGAGTAGTGATCAAAATGGTTTAAAGTAGCTCCCTATGCTATATGAAATGCCATCATACATTACAGTATTACTCATAATAGCAAAAAGACTGGAAACAACTTAGATGTCCATCATCAGGTAATGGTCAAATAGATTATGACATGTCCATACAATGAACTACCAAGCAGGTGTATAAAAGAATAAGAAGGCCGGGTGTGGTGGTTCACACCTATAATCCCAACTTTGGGAGGCCAAGGCGGGCAGATCACCTGAGGTCAGAAGTTCGAAACCAGTCTGGTCAACATGGTGAAACCCTGTCTCTACTAAAAATACAAAGATTAGCCAAGCATGGTAGCAGGCGCCTGTAATCCCAGCTACTCGGGAGGTTCAGACACGAGATGAACCCAGGCGGTAGAGCTTGTAGTGGGCTGAGATCATGCCACTGCACTCCAGCCTGGGTGACGGAGCAAGACTCCGTCTCCAAAAAAAAGAGGAAGCTTGTTCTGAACTGATACCATAAAATCTCCAAGATACATTGTTAGAAAACTGGTGAAATTCAAATAAAGTCTGTACTTTAGCTTTAGCTTAAAAAAAAAATATATATTGGCCGGGCGCAGTGGCTCACGCCTGTAATACCAGCACTTTGGGAGGCCGAGGCGGGCGGATCACCTGAGGTCGGGAGTTCGAGACCAGCCTAATCAACATGGAGAAACCCTGTCTCTACTAAAAATACAAAATTAGCCAGGCGTGGTGGCACATGCCTATAATCCCAGGTATTAGGGAGGTGGAGGTTGTGGTGAGCTGAGATGGTGCCATTGCACTCTAGCCTGGGCAACAAGAGTGAAACTCCATTATAAAAAAAAAAAAAAAGATGTATTATGGGCCGGACATGGTGGCTCACACCTGTAATCCCAGCACTTTGGGCAGTTGAGGCGGGCAGATCATGAAGACAGGAGTTCGAGACCAGCCTGACCAACATGGTGAAACCCCGTAATTACTAAAAATACAAAAATTAGCTGGGTGTAGTGGCACGTGCCTGTAATCCCAGCTACTCAGGAGGCTGAGGCAGGAGAATTGCTTGAACTTGGGAGCCAGAGGTTGCAGTGAACCAAGATTACACTACTGCACTCCAGCCTGGGTGACACAGCAAGACTGTCGCAATTAAAAAAAAAAAAAAAAAAAAAAAGATGTATTATTAGGTGAGAAATGCAAGATCAAAACAGTGAGTACAGTATGCTATCATCTGGATAAAAAAGAAAGGTGGAGAAGTATATACTTGTTTGTAAACACATAGGTAATTGTAGAAAAACCCAAGAAATTGCCTCCCCATAACCAGAGAAAATCAGAAAAAAAAAAAAAGAAATTATCTCCCCAGAAGGGAACTGCATAGCTGGAGGACAGAGGTGACAGGTAGACTTTTGTCTGTGCCTTTTTTTTTTTTTTGAGATAGAGTCTTGCTCTGTTGCCCAGACTGGAGTGCAATGGCGCGATCTTGGCTCACTGCAACCTCCACCTCCCGGGTTCAAGTGATTCTCCTGCCTCAGCCTCCTGATTAGCTGGGATTACAGGCACCTGCCACCACACATGGCTAATCTGGTATTTTTAGTAGAGATTGGGTTTCACCATGTCGGCCAGGCTGGTCTCAAATTCCTGACCTCGTGATCCGCCCACCTTGGCCTCCCAAAGTGCCGCAATTACAGGCATGAGCCACTGCGCCCAGCTGTCTGTGCACTTTTGTAGTTTTGAATTTTCAACCACATGAATATTACTTTTTCAAAATAAAATTAAAATTAAAAAAAATTGGTGAGGCATGGCAGCTCATGACTATAATCCCAGCACTCTGGGAGGCCAAGAAAGGACAATCACTTGAGACCAGAAGTCTGGGACAAGCCTGAGAAACATAGTGAGACACCGTGTCTACAAAAAAAAAAAAATTAAAATTTAGCTGGGCATGGTGGCATGCATTTATAGTCCCAGCTACCCTGGAGGCTAAGGCAGGAGGATCACGTGAGCCTAGGAGGTCAAGGCTGCAGTGAGCTATGATCGTGACATTCACTGCACTCCAGGTTGGGCAACAGAGTGACCTTGACTCAAAAAACAAAAAACTTAAAAATGTGTATAACCTGTGACTAAACAAGCCTAATTACAGAAATTTTGTGCCAAAATATGAGCATGGGCATGCGGAGTTGTTCACCAAGTAATCAGGGCTTCTGAATAGAATTGGCACTTGATAGTTCCTCTCCCACACAGAAAAACTGTTTATGCTGAGAATGGAGGTACTATAAAAATTAAGGCAGTGGTTTCCAAATTTATTATGAAGGACACCAGATTTTAAATAAACTGGGTGCAGTGGGTCATGCCTGTAATCCCAGCACTTTGGGAGACTGAGGCAGGAGAGCTGCTTGAGGTCAGGAATTCAAGCCTGAGTAACATAGTGAAACCTCTATCTTTACAAAACTGTTTTAAAATTAGCCAGGCATCAGGCTGTGAGCGGGATTACGCCTGTAATCCCAGCACTTTGGGAGGCGGAAGGGGGTGGATCACCTGAGGTCAGGAGTTCGAGACCAGCCTGGCCAACACAGTGAAACCCCATGTCTACTAAAAATACAAAACTTAGGCCAGGCGTGGTGGCTCACGCCTGTAATCCCAGCACTTTGGGAGGCCGAGGCGGGTGGATCACAAGGTCAGGAGATCGAAACCATCCTGGCTAACATAGTGAAACCCTATCTCTACTAAAAACACATACACACACAAAAAAAATTAGCCGGGCGTGATGGCAGGCACCTGTACTCCCAGCCACTCGGGACGCTGAGGCAAGACAATGGCAAGAACCCTGGAGGCAGAGCTTGCAGTGAGCCAAGATGGCGCCACTATACTCCAGACTGGGTGACAGAGTGAGACTCCATCTCAAAAATAAAATAAAATAAAATAAAATACAAAAATTAGCCAGGCATGGTGGCAGGCACCTGTAATCCCAGCTACTCAGGAGGCTGAGGCAGGAGAATCGCTTGAACCCGGGAGGCAGAGGTTGCAGTGAGCCGAGATCTCGTCATAGCACTCCAGCCTGGGGGACAAGAGCAAGACTTCGTCTCAAAAAAAAAAAAAAAGAATTAGCCAGGTGTGGCTGGGCACGGTGGGCCTGTAATCCCAGCTACTCAGGAAGCTGAGGGAGGAGAATCCCTTCAACCTGGGAGGCAGAGGTTGCAGTGAGCCAAGACCATACCACTGCACTTCAGCCTGGGCGTCAGCGTAAGATTTTGTCTCAAAAAAAAAAAAAGAAAAAAAGAAAAAAAAATTAGCCAGGGTGTTGGTGCACACCTGTAGTGCTAGTTATTGGTGAGGCTGGGGTAGGAGGGTTGCTTGAGCCCAGGAGATTGAAACTGTGGCAAGGTAGGATAGCACCACTGCACTCCAGCCTGAGCAACAGAGTGAGACCTTGTCCCTATAAAACAAATGAATAAAATAATGTACTAAACTGTATTTATTAAGAATTATTTCATTTCTCCAATTTAAAAAATTCAAGAATCTTATATTATCTGAGTCTATGCAGTTCCCAAATTCAAACAGCAAGTGCTCAAATACCATGTCTGGACAGTGAAGAATATCACATTATCTAAATCTATTTAGATTCTGGACTTGGAAAGCAGGAGGTCAGATAATGAGGGATAACTGTACACATGTAAGTGTTGATCAGAGCTTCTGATCAATGAGTTCATTGGTGTTTTTTTTTTTTTAATTTTTGTGAGTACATAGGAGATATATATATTATGGAGTACATGAGATTTTTTTTTTTGTTTTTGAGAGGGAGTCTTGCCTGTCGCCCAGGCAGTGGCGCAATCTCGGCTCACTGCAACCTCTGGCTCCTGGGTTCAAGCGATTCTCCTGCCTCAGTCTCCTGAGTAGCTGGGATTAAAGGCACACGCCACCACACCCAGCTAATTTTTGTATTTTTAGTAGAGATGAGGTTTCACCGTGTTGATAAGTCTGGTCTTGAACTCCTGACCTCGTGATCCACCTGCCTTGGCTTCCCAAAGTGCTGGGATTATAGGCGTGAGCCACCGTGCCCAGCCCACGAGATGTTTTAACACAGGCATATAATGTGAAATAGGCACATGATGAAGAATGGGGTATCCAGCCTGAGTTCACTGGTTTTTATCAAAAAGACTTATCTACAATAAAAGCCAATAAAAGCAACATTTTATTAAAAGACAGAATTCTTATTGAGCTTTTTGAAATAATAGCTCACAAAAAACACTCTTTACAACCTCTGGGAACCCTCAGAAGCCATCTTCCATACTTCCAGAAGCTATTATACCTACTTCCACAAGGTATACACCCAGATAACACACCCTGCAGGTACAAAAAGGATACCAGCACACACATCAACCCAAAAAAGGCCCTCACTTGAGAAAGAGGAGTTATATTTTATATTGATATTTTATGGTTACCTTCACAAAACAGAGGACAACAGTCTATTCCCGAGGGTTAAGGGAAAGAGGCATAACTCAAGCTTGAACACATTCCAATAGGACCATAGGGAACAAATAGGTACCCCTGAGAGACTAACAGGATAACAGACTATGAAGTCTTCTAAGAATAAACACAAAGATAGCTGGGTGTGGTGGCTCATGCCTGTAATCCCAGCACTTTGGGAGGCCAAGACGGGCAGATCATGAGGTCAGGAGATGGAGACCATCCTGGCTAATGCGGTGAAACTCCGTCTCTACGAAAAATACAAAAAAAGTAGCTAGGCGTAGTGGCCAGTGCCTGTAGTCCCAGCTACTCAGGAGGCTGAGGCAGGAGAATGGCGTGAACCCAGGAGGCGGAGCTTGCAGTGAGCCCAGATCGTACCACTGCACTCCAGCCTGGTCGACTGAAAGAGACTCCGTCTCAAAAAAAAAAAAAAAAATCCTAATCATAATAAACACAAAGAGATGTCAAATCCCATGCAATCTTCCCCTGAGCCATAGCAAGACACTGGGAATGAAGGACTCAAATAGTTGCTCTGCACATCATAGTGGGGAAAACAAGATAGCTGGGCCTATCTAGATAAATTTGATTTCACAAAACCCCTTTTTCCTCAACCAAATTAAGATCTACATGCTTGCTAAGGATTTGTTAAAGTCAGCAAGAAAGAATGGCCTGATGTATAGTAACTGCTAAGGTCTACAAACAGGCAAGTGTTTCTGCCTATTGCTAAATGACATTTGCATTCTACAAGGGACTCTGAATGTACAACTTCCTCTGAGAGCAACAGTAGTCCCAAATGACTCTGACAAACACCTATCAAAGGTCTTGCTGGAAGGTACAGAAAGAACTCTAGAGGGGCTGGTACCTTTGGGACCGTAGATTTTGTGACCACTGATGCTCATGAGATCAATTTTCATGTCATTGACATTAAGTGGGATTTTTCCAACAGCCTGGGCTGCATCAGTATGGAAATACACCTTTCTGGAACTGCAAATCTGCCCTGAGGAAACAGAGGGGAAGACCCACAGCACAATGTTGGAAAGTCATCTGTCACTGTCCCACAATGCACTGTGAATTATCTCCAACAATAGTAAATGACCTCTGTCAATATTAAACTCCTCCCCTCCGTCCTTCCACCCCTTCTCCCTCCTCTTTTCCTTCTCTCCTCCCCCTTCCTCCTTCCTCCCTCTGTCTCTCAGGAGCTTCCCTTCTTTAGAATAAAAAAGGTGAAGGGCAAAACACCAGATCAAAACACTCCTGATACTCTCATGCATATGATTCTTACCACCTCATTAACACCAGTCTTTCAAAATGTCAGATTAGTTTCTAGATCCCTTTTGATTAAAAAAAAAAAAAAAAAAAAGATTAAGAGATCTTTGTGCTAATGTGCCTAAAGAAATTACAGGGTGAGCTCTATGTGGGGATAATAAAAAGATGTTCTAAAATGAAAAAGGGTAGAAGGTTTTTTTGTTTTGTGGTTGGTTTTGGCAGCAACTGCAATAAAATTAAAAACCATAAAAGGTACTAGACCTGGCGGGGCGCAGTGGCTCATGCCTGTAATCCCAGCACTTTGGGACGCCAAGGAGGGCAGATCACCTGAGGTTAGGAGTTCGAGGCCAGTCTGGCCAACATGGCAAAACCCCATCTCTACTAAAAATACAAAAACTAGCCAGGCATAGTGGTGCACACCTGTAGTCCCACTACTTGAGAGGCTGAGGCAGGAGGATCATTTGAACCCAGGGGGTGGACGTTGTAAGGAGCTGAGATCACACCACTGCACTCCAGCCTAGGCAACTCTTTCTCAATGAAAAAAAAAAAAAATGGTAATAGACCTAGATTCAAATACTGCCTGTGATACTTACAATGTCCTTGAACAAAGTACTTAGGCTCTCTTTCACTTGATTTCCTAACTACACTCCACAGAGTATTACAGCTCTCAGTCTACTACATCATACAGACCCCCATAGTGGGCAGGGATCAGGGATAAGCCATGATACTCACCTATTTCTGCAATGGGCTGCTTCACTCCAATCTCATTGTTCACAGTCATGACTGAGACCAGGCTAGTATCTGGCTGGATAGCAGCCTCTAGTTCCTAGGGATATGCAGGAGTAAGGTGACTAGATAGTGCAAACAAAGTCCTCCTAAATCAGAATATAGGCAAGCTTAGTCATGAAAAGGAGTTTTATACTACATACCTATCTGAATAGAAAAACAGTGACAACAAAAAATGTTGGGGTGAGGATGCACAGACTCTGAATGGTTCATACATTGTTAGTGGGAATGTAAATGTCACAACCACTTTGGAAAAGAATTTGACAGTTTCTGTTGCTCATCAAACTAAACATGAAATTACCATACAACCCAGTAACTGTACGCAGGGGCATTTATCCCAGAGAAATGAAAATTAAATTCACAAAACATCTTACATAAATGTTCACAGTAACTTTATTCATAATAGCAAAAACCTAGAAACTACCCAGATTTCCTTCAACAGATGATTTTGGTACACCCATAACATGGACTACTACTTATCAATCAAAAGGAACAAACTACTGGCACATGCAGCAAGGAATGAATTCCCAAAGACTTATGATTAGTAAAAAAAGCTAATCAAGGCTGGGTGCAATGGCTCACGCCTGTAATCCCAGCACTTTGGGAGGCTGAGGCGGGTGGATCACCTGAGGTCAGAAGTTCAAGACCAGCCTGGTTAACATGGAGAAACTCCATCTCTACTAAAAATACAAAAATTAGCTGGGCCTGGTGGTGCACACCTGTAGTCCCAGCTACTTTGGAGCCTGAGGCAGGAGAAATGCTTAAACCCAGTAGGTGGAAGTTACAGTAAGCCGAGATTGTACCACTGCAATCCAGCCTGGATGACAGAGCGAGACTTTGCCTCAAAAAAAAGAAAAAAGGAAGGCCGGGCACTGTGGCTCATGACTGTAATCTCAGCACTTTGGGAGGCTGAGGCGGGCAGATCGCGAGGTCAGGAGATCGACACCATCCTGGCTAACACGGTGAAACCCCGTCTCTACTAAAAATACAAAAATTTAGCTGGGCGTGGTGGTGGGCGCCTGCAATCCCAGCTACTTGGGAGGCTGAGGCAGGAGAATGGTGTGAACCCAAGAGGCGGAGCTTGTAGTGAGCTGCACTCTAGCCTGGGCAAAACAGCGAGACTCCATCTCAAAAAAAAAAAAAAAAGAAAAGAAAAAGAAACAAGTCCTCCAGAGAAAAGGAGGACAGTACACACTCAAGGGGAACATGATCTCATTCTCTGCCAGGCCCATTTCTCTAAACTTCATCCTAACTGTTAGATCTATTCCTTCAAGCTCCAGCTAGGGCCCAAAAGAGAAATTTACAAGGTGAAGCCAAGTTCCTCCATTTTTGCTCCTCCTGCCAATAGCCACTCCTACCTTTAGGTCAATGATCCCACTCTTCTGCACTGGGAGGTAGGTGACCTGAAAGCCCTCAGCTTCCAGTGAACGGCAGGAGTCCAAGACACATTTGTGTTCTGTCTGGGTGGTGATCAAGTGCTTTTTCCGTGACCTGTAGAATCGGGCCACCCCCTAGAAATTGGTGGTGATAGATGGAAGGAGAACATACTCACAGAGACAGCAATGACTTCAACATCATTTGTAAAGGAAAAATGGGCAAGAACAGTATGCTCCAACACCAGTTCTTTCATACCAACTGAGTATCCTTTAATTCAATTCTGAGGCTAACTCTGCAGACTTAGTGAAAACCCCATGGATTAAGGGCTCAATCACGTAAGACTGCCCCTAGTTCAGATACCAGACATAAGTCCCAGGGGTCTCAAGCTACCCATACTTCTGCCCAGTCAAATACAAATTCAGGGCTTCCTGAAGCCTGCTCAAGTTCAGTAATTCACTAGAATAAATCACATTTGTCCAAACCCACAGAATGTACACCACCAGTGATTCCTCATGTAAGCTATGGACTTTGGGTGATAATGATGTATCCATACCAGGTCATCAATTGGAACAAATGTACCACTTGATGGAAGATGCTAATAATGGCAGAAGGCTGTGCATACCTGGGGGCAGGGCATATATAGGAAATTTCTGTACCTTCCTTTCAATTTTGCTGTGAACCTAAAACTGCTATAAAAAATGAAATCTATTAAAATAATAATAGCACACAGGTTAACGTAGGTATTTAAAAATCTGGAGAAATATACAGCAAATTAACAGTGAAAATGTATTTAGAGTTCTCTATATTATTGGAATTTATGATTCATTCATTCAACCAATATTTAGCACCTCCAGTATCCCAAGTAATTTTCTAGGTGCCAGTGATATAACAGTAAACAAAGTCATAAGTGGTATTACTGTTAATATCAGAAGAAACAATAAAGGTACATTAAAAAATTTCTGGAATTTCAACTATTACAAGAAACTAAAAAAACCATTTATCTCATTTAAGAAAAAAAACAGTGGCCAGGTGCAGTGCCTCACGCCTGTAATCCCAGCACTTTGGGAGGCCGAGACGGGTGGATCACCTAAGGTCAGGAGTTTGAGACCAGCCTGGCCAACATGTGGAAACTCCATCTCTACTAAAAATAAAAAAATAAGCCAGGCCCGGTGGCACGCACCTATAATCCCAACTCCTCAGGAGGCTGAGGGAGGGGAATCACTTGAAATCAGGAGGTGGAGGTTGCAGTGAGCCAAGAGTGCTATTGCACTCCAGCCTGGGCAACGGAGTGAGACTCCGTCTCAAAAAAAAAAAAAAGGACGCCAGGTGCGGTGGCTCATGCCTGTAATCCCACCACTTTGGGAGGCTGAGGCAGGCAATCAATCACGAGATCAGGAGTTTGAGACCAGCCTGACGAACATGGTGGAACCCCGTCTCTACTAAAAATACAAAAATGGCCGGGTGCGGTGGCTCACACCTGTAATCCCAGCCCTTTGGGAGGCTGAGAAGGGCAGATTACCTGAGGTCGGGAGTTCGAGACCAGCCTGATCAACATGGAGAAACCCTGTCTCTACTTAAAAAACATACAAAAATTAGCCAGGTGTGGTAGTAAATGCCTGTAATCCCAGATACTCTGGAGGCTGAGGCAGGAGAATCGCTTGTACCCAGGAGTCAGAGGCTGCAGTGAGCCGAGGTTGCGCCATTGTACTTCAGCCTGGGCAACAAGAGTGAAACTCTGTCTCAAAAAATAAATAGGCTGGGCACAGTGGCTCAAGCCTGTAACCCCAGCACTTTGGGAGGCCGAGACGGGCAGATCACGAGGTCAAGAGATTGAGACCATCCTGGCTAACACGGTGAAACCCTGTCTCTACTAAGAAATACAAAAAAACCAGCCAGGCGAGGTGGTGGGCGCCTGTAGTCCCAGCTACTCGGGAGGCTGAGGCAGGAGAATGGCGTAAACCCAGGAGGCGTAGCTTGCAATGAGCTGAGATCCAGCCACTGCACTCCAGCCTGGGCGACAGAGCGAGACTCTGTCTCAATAAATAAATAAATATAAATAAAAATACAAAGATTAGTGAGGTGTGGTGGCACACACCTGTAATCCCAGGTACTCAGGAAGCTGAGGCAGGAGAATCGCTTGAACCTGGGAGGCAGAGGTTGTAGTGAGCCGAGATCACACCCCTGCACTCCAACCTGGGTGACAGAGTGAGACTCCATCTCAAAATAAATAAATTAATTAATTTAAAAGAAAGAAAAAAGAAAATAGAGACCAGGGGCGGTGGCGCACGCCTGTAATCCCAGCACTTTGGGAGGCCGAGGCGGGCAGATCGCGAGGTCAGGAGATCGAGACCATTCTGGCTAACACAGTGAAACTCGTCTCTACTAAAAATACAAAAAATTAGCCAGGCATGCTGGCGGGGGCCTGTAGTCCCAGCTACTTGGGAGGCTAAGGCAGGAGAATGGCATGAACCTGGGAAGTGGAGCTTGCAGTGAGCCGAGATCGAGCCACCGCACTCAAGCCTGGACGACGAGCGAGNCACTCCAGCCTGGGCGACAGAGCGAGACTCTGTCTCAATAAATAAATAAATATAAATAAAATACAAAGATTAGTGAGGTGTGGTGGCACACACCTGTAATCCCAGGTACTCAGGAAGCTGAGGCAGGAGAATCGCTTGAACCTGGGAGGCAGAGGTTGTAGTGAGCCGAGATCACACCCCTGCACTCCAACCTGGGTGACAGAGTGAGACTCCATCTCAAAATAAATAAATTAATTAATTTAAAAGAAAGAAAAAAGAAAATAGAGACCAGGGGCGGTGGCGCACGCCTGTAATCCCAGCACTTTGGGAGGCCGAGGCGGGCAGATCGCGAGGTCAGGAGATCGAGACCATTCTGGCTAACACAGTGAAACTCGTCTCTACTAAAATACAAAAAATTAGCCAGGCATGCTGGCGGGGCCTGTAGTCCCAGCTACTTGGGAGGCTAAGGCAGGAGAATGGCATGAACCTGGGAAGTGGAGCTTGCAGTGAGCCGAGATCGAGCCACCGCACTCAAGCCTGGACGACGAGCGAGACTTTGTCTCAAAAAAAAAAAAAGAAGAAAAAGAAAAAAAGGGGGCTGGATGTAGTGGTAGTCAATGCCTGTAATCCCACCACTTTGGGAGGCTAAGGTGGTAGGATCACTTGAGCTCAGGAGTTCAAGACCAGCCTGGGCAACATAGTGAGACTTCATCTATACTAAAAAAAAAAAAAAAAAATAGCCTGGCATGTAGTCCCAGCTACTCAGGGGGATCACCTGAGCCAAGGAGGTCAAGGCTGCCTTGAGCTGAGATCTGGCTACTGCACTCCAGCCTAGGTGAGATCAAGACTCTGTCTTAAAAAACAGAAAAAAGGGGGAAAAAAAAAAAAAGGGCCAGGAGCGGTGGTTCACACCTGTAATCCCAGCACTTTGGCAGACTGAGGTAGGCGGATCACCTGAGGTCAGAAGTTCGAGACCAGCCTGGTCAACATGGTGAAACCCTGTCTCTACTGAAAATACAAAAATTAGCTGGGCGTGGTAGCAGGCTCCTGTAATCCCAGCTACTTGGGAGGATAAAGCAGGAGAATCACTTGAACCCTGGAGGCAGAAGTTGCAGTGAGCCAAGATTACATCACTGCACTCCAGCCTGGGTGACACAGCGAGACTCTCCCTTGAAAAAGAAAAAAAAAAAGAATTAATAGTATCAACTTTGTAGAACAGGATCAGGGATCGGGGTCCTCGGGGAAGGAGAGGAAGATTTATACTTCATTTTATTTTTATTTATTTATTTTTTTGAGACGGTCTCATTCTGTCACCCAGGCTGGAGTGCAGTGGCATGATCTCAGCTCACTGCAACTCTGCCTCTCGAGTTCAAGCAATTCTCGTGTCTCAGCCTCCCAAGTAGCTGGGATTATGGCCACCACACCTGGCTAATTTTTTGTATTTTTTTAGTAGAGATGGGGTTTTCCCATTTTGCCCAGGGTGGTCTTGAACTCCAGAGCTCAGAAAACCTGCCTGCCTCGGCCTCCCAAAGTGCTACAATTACAGGTGTGACCCAATGCCTACACTTCATTTTAAATTTTTCCATTGGTTTTAAAAAAACACACCATGAGACAGAATTATTTTTCAAAAACTGAAAACTTAAAAGAAAATGTGCATCTCCCCCCAGAGCTTATAAAAGAACATTACCTTTAACAGCAGAATACAAAGCCAGGTGCAGTGGCTCAAGGGAATAATCGCAGAACTTTGGGAGGCAAAGGCAGGAGGATCACGTGAGCCCAGGAGTTCAAGACCAGCCTGGGCAACATAGTGAGACCTCCATCTCTACAAAAATTAAAATAACCAAATTAGCCAGGCACGCTAGTACACGCCTGTAAGCCTAGCTACTTGTGAGGCTAAGATGAGAGGATCGCTTGAGTACAGGAGTTCAAGGCTCCAGTGAGCTGTGATTGTGCCACTGCACCCAAGCCTAGGTGACAGAGTAAGACCGTGTCTTTTTTTTTTTTTTTTTTATGAGACAGAGTTTCGCTCTTGTTGCCCAGGATACAGTACAGTGGCGCCATTTCAGCCCATCGCAACCTTCGCCTGCTGGGTTCAAGGGATTCTCCTGCCTCAGCCTCACAAGTAGCTGGAATCACAGGCGTGCGCCATCACGCCTGGCTAGTTTTTGCATTTTTAGTAGAGATGGGGATTTACCATCTTGGTCAGGCCTGTCTCGAACTCCTGACCTCAGGTGATCTGCCCATCTCAGCCTCCCAAAGTGCTCGGATTATAGGTGTGAGCCACTGGGCCCGGCCGAGACCCTGGCTTGTTAAAAAATAAATAAATAAATAAAATAGAAGCAGAATATTAAAACATACAGGCCAAAATTATAACTATGTAAAAATGGTCTGTTCATGAGGACAAAGAACATAAATGAGAAACATGTATAATTGATTTATACTCTATTTTATCCCAAAAAGTATTTACATCAGTAATGTAAAAATGGTTGTGGGGCACTTTGGGAGGCCAAGGCGGGAGGATCACGAGGTCAGGAAATCGAGACCATTCTGGTTAACATGGTGAAACCCCATCTCTACTAAAAATACAAAAAATTAGCCGGGCGTGGTGGCAGGCGCCTATAGTCCCAGCTACTCAGGAGGCTAAGGCAGGAGAATGGCATGAACCCAAGAGGCAGAGCTTGCAGTGAGCCAAGATCATGCGCCTGCACTCCAGCCTGGGCGACAGAGCAAGACTCTGTCTAAAAAAAAAAAAAATGGTTGTGGGATGGTGATGGTAGTTCAAAATGTTACAGTTGTTTATAAAAATTTCATTTAGATGACATTTCACCACCCACACACCTTATTTTATCACAGTTATCCATGACGTAGATTTCTTTAATAACTTACAGATTATTTTACTCTAACAATTATGGAGATTAAAAGAAACACCACCATAGGTACTCTTAGCGATCCTTGACCTGTAGGTTTGGAATCTATGGAGACTTCCAAAGAAAATAGTTTCAAAGTTTTGAAAATGCTCTCCATTTCAGAAATCATCTCCACCTTTGGAGGAAACTTCACCCTGACTCTGTGGTCTCTGCAGTCCCAAGGAAAGACATCTTCCTGCTAACATGATCAGGCAGAGTGCTGATGACCCTGAAGCCCGTCCTAGGCCTCCTACATACAGGCCAAGGTCAAATAAACCAATGCTGGAAGCACAGTTCAAAGACAAAGATAAGACCGAGTGGAGCCAGAGTTCAAACTACAGCAAGCCACAGTTTTTCAGAGCCTTGGCATTTACTCAAGTAATCCTGGCAACCAGGCCCAGTGAAATGTGATTATGTTCTATGAAACACCAACATGACTACTAAAAGTATCATTTTCCTTGCATTAGCACCAAAATCTTTTATGTACCAAGGACAAAATGACTGATCCCAGAATGGGTGACCATGTGAATGCCTGCGGAGGGCACCACAAAGACAAGCACTTCAAAATGGAGATATCTAAAGAAACAGGAGGAACTTGTTGCAAATAGATCTCATTAGAAAGAAAAAGGAAGGCTGAGAGGAGGGCAGCCTTGAAATCACACATATAACTTGTTGTTACTAGATAAAAAGAATGGAGAAAAGCTGGGCATGGTGACTCACACCTGTAATCCCAGCACTTTGGGAGGCCGAGACAGGCGGATCATGAGGTCAAGAGATTGAGACCATTCTGGCCAACATGGCGAAACCCTGTCTCTACTAAAAATACAAAAATTAGTTGGGCATGGTGGCGGGCGCCTGTAGTGCCAGCTACTTGGGAGGCTGAGGCAGGAGAATCACTTGAACCTGGGAGGCGGAGGTTGCAGTGAGCCGAGATTGTGCCACTGCTCTCCAGCCTGGCAAGAGAGTGAGACTCTCTCTCAAAAAAAAAAAAAAAGAATGGAGAAAAGGTTCAATCACCATTATCCACTCTCTGAAGTATCTGCCAGACAAAAAAAACAAGTGGTTAATGGCCTGAGGGCCACCTCCTTTGCTATCCAATTACCTCACTCAACTCAGACCAACAGAAGCAAAGACTTAAAGAGTAGACTGCAAAGAGTTAAAGGGAGCAACAAATCAGAAAGAGTGTAAGCCGTCTCTTCACAATAGGGTGGGGATGGGTGGCTGTGAAATACATATACCAGTCCAAATGATGTGGACGGACACTATCTCCCAGGTCAGGAAAGCCCACATATGCCCTCTGGTTCCCTTCTCTTACCTTAATTGCTATGTTGTTGGATTCAGTAGCACCACTAGTAAAAATGATCTCACGAGGATCCGCTCCAATCAGAGATGCTACTTGCTGCAAGTCAAGAAACAGAGATATATAACATCAGTTCCCCAGGCAGAAATAGAGCTGCAGACACAGGTGGGACAGCCCTGGAGCAAGAAGAGCTCCACTGCATTCACCAAATTGCCCTGGATGAAGCTCTGCACCTATTAGAATCAAATTCTAGTTATATCCCAGATCCCAGGCTCTTTTCCAGCCCAATGCAAACTAATAATTTTTTTTTTTTTTTAATTAACTATTGGCCAGGTGTGGTGGGTCACCCCTGTAACCCCAGCACTTTGGAAAGCCAAGGTGGAAAGATCACCTGAGGTCAGGAGTTCGAGACCAACCTGGTCAACATGGTGAAACTCCATTTCTACTAAGAACACAAAAATATTAGGCCGGGCATGGTGGCTCACGCCTGTAATCCCAGCACTCTGGGAGGCCGAGATGGGTGGATCACCTGAGGTCAGGAGTTCAAGACCAGCCTGACCAACATGGAGAAACCCCATCTCTACTAAAAATACAAAATTCCCCAGGCGTGGTGGCGCATGCCTGTAATCCCAGTTACTTGGGAAGCTGAGGTAGGAGAACTGCTTGAACCTGGGAGGCGGAGGTTGCAGTGAGCCAAGATTATGCCACTGCACTGCAGCCTGGGCAACAAGAGCAAAACTCTGTCTCAAAAAATAATAATAATAAATAAATAAATAAAAATACAAAAATATTAGCTAGGTGTGGTGGCATGTGCCTGTAATACCTGTTACTTGGGAGGCTGAGGCAGGAGAATCACTTGAACCTGGGAGGCAGAGGTTGCAGTGAGCCAAGATCGCACACCACTGCACTACAACCTGGGCAACACATGTGAAAACTCCATCTCTTAAAAAAAAAGAAAAAAAAAAAAGAACTATTGAGCCCTTACTACTTATAGTACTTCTTATCGGTGTTGTGTTAATAAACACTTTACCAACATGGTCTTATTTAACCCACCCAGTAACCCTACAGAGTAGAATCTCCATTTTAAATGTGAGGAAAATAAGGCTTAGAGAAATTAGATAACTTGCCCAAGTCATTCAGCCAGGAAATATGGGAACTTATCAAATGCCTGCAGTCAAACTCCAAGGCTGCTCTCTGAATCTCTTCCAGAAATAATCCAAAACCATTTTTACCTCCATGCACACCTACCAAGAAGGAAATGCCTCCCACAGGCCACTGCCCCCGTCTGACCTTAGAACCTCCTAGACTCCTGTGTACTAACCTGGCGAGCAGGACTTCCTAGACTCCTGTGTACTAACCTGGCGAGCACGTTCCATGGCTGCCTCACTCTCCCAGCCGTATGCATGTGTCCGGGAGTGTGGGTTCCCATAGTAGTTGATTAGGTAAGGGAGCATGGCATCAAGCACCCGGGGGTCCTGAGCACAACAGAACAGATCATTTTCCTTGAGCCCATCGTCAATTTAGGTCCCACTCCACCCCTCAGATCTGCCCACCCTGCCTCAGGACACTCTCAACCCTCAGGCACTGCCTAGAGGAGGCCTCAAACATTCTTTTGTTCCCACAAAACTACCCACCAACTATCAACCTAATACACTCCCACTCACAACCCATCCCAACTCAGATCGTTCTGCCTCCCCTCAGGTAGTCTACAAACACTGCCTTGTTCCGACATCTGTTTCTGCTGGTGTTTCCATTCCCACCAGGCAATGTGATCTACAAGGGGCTGGGGACAGGACAGGGCCTAGGCAAATACCCCTTGTCAAACATTGGTGAAAACTTGCATTAGTCTTTTAACCCATTTAAAACTTGTCCAAGTTCACACAGTTACTAAGTGGTGGTTCCGCTCATTCCAGAGCCTGCGCTGAAGTGATTTGACCAAGGTCAATTGCTGGTGAGTAGTAAAGCCACTGCCAGTGGCCTCAAATTTAAGCCTCCTGACTCCTGGCTCAGTGCTTTTTCCAGCGCACCTTCATGGCTCTCACTTCTCCAGGGATTCAGCCATTGCTTTGCGTGGTCACGCCCATCATTTACTTCCTAATAAGCAGCCTTGGGAAAAGCTCCATCCTTACCAGAGGAGTTGTAGCTTGTACATCCATATAGAGAGGTCGCAGCACTGGTCCCGCCTCCGGGGCAGCGGTTGTATCTGCGGTAACAGCCGACTGAGGAGCATGGTCTCCAACTGACAAAAAATGGAACGAGTGGCCAAGTAAGACCGAAGGCAACTATGAACGCATGGCATCCAAAGGGCAGAAGGAAAAATCTGGCTGGGGGTGTGATAAGTGTAAGGGATGCTGGGGTCGAATCTCAATGGAAAGAAAACAGCAGAAGATACCTGACACCCTGTAAAAGGAGGTAAAGGAGAGGGAGGGAGGGTTCCTAGAGGGGCTGTTGAGGTGATATTCAAATGGTCTCCTAGGGAGGAAGACTGTAAAGGGCGAAGCCATTTATAAGGAACGTGGAGCCAGAGTAGGTGCAGCCCCTTCTGACCGAAGCTAACGGTCTGCACGGGAGCCCAGAGCAGCATCTGTAACTTGGCCAGGAGCGGTCTGAAGGACGCGCCTCCATGGCTCTGGGGGCCTGTCGCGCAGGGTGCGAGGGCTGGTGCGCCGGAGTCAACCGTTCGGGGACCCGCCTAAGAAAGTTTGAGGGATGTGTCGTTTGAGAGAAAGGGTCAGAGAGTCTGAGCAGCAGGGTGGACAGGAAGGCTCCGGAATATTCAGTTGCGTCGCCGCGCGGAGGGGACAGGTCCGCGCCTCCCGGAGAGCGGGACCCGAGCGTACCGCGCAGGCGCAGCCCCCGAGTGGGCGCCGCAGGCTTGGGCCCTGGAGCCGCTGTCACCGCCACTGCCGCCCGCCTCCAAGCGGCTCGGAGCAGCATGGTCCCGCTGGCAGAGCCCACCTTCCGAAGCGGCTGCAGTCCTGGGCCCCAGGCCCCCGGAAGTGCTTCCCGGCGATCCGGAAGCGATTCATCGGGCCTCGAGCGCCCTCCCCGTCGTTTTCCGTGAGAGACGTAGAGCTGAGCGACCGAGGCCGCGAGCGAGGTGAGGTAGGCGCAGGGCGACGCGGGGTCGGAACGCGAAGAGGGTGTTGGAGTCGGGTTACCCATGGATTTTCCTTCCCTGACTTCCCCCGAGCCCTTGGGCCCACTTCCCGCCTGCCGCATCCGTCCCCGCCCGACTCTTGGGCCAGCGCCTGGGCCCACACTTTCCTATCCCCCGCAGATGCCGGTGGCCGTGGGTCCCTACGGACAGTCCCAGCCAAGCTGCTTCGACCGCGTCAAGATGGGCTTCGTGATGGGTTGCGCCGTGGGCATGGCGGCCGGGGCGCTCTTCGGCACCTTTTCCTGTCTCAGGTGAGGGGCGCGGGCGGTGATCTCTGGGTAGGACAACCAGATTTTCCGGCCCTACCCCATTCGGTCTGGAGCCTGAACACAGCCTCCTAATCCTTTCGACGTCCCTCTCTGTCCCATCGCGAGCCAGACTCATTCCAAACCACCTTCAGTCTGAAAGGTCAGGTTGGAAGGGTCAGTGCTTAAGAATTTGAGCTTTAGAGTCAAAATGCTTTCTGGCCCTTTTCTTACTGGTTCGGTGACTTTAGGCAAGTTGGAGACTGGATTTCCTTAAGTGTAGAATGAAGACAGTAGCGTCTACCTTATAGAGTTCTAAAAATTCGATCAGCACACTTTGCACAAAATCTGGCACATATTAAGTACTCAGTAACTGGTTACTACTATTGCTTTTATTTTTATTTCCAATTGCGCATGAGGAAAGAAACTTGTTCAACGGTTTTACTATTCTGGATACAGGATACAACAGAGATAAAGCAGTCAAACTTTACACTCTGAAAGTCATTTTCACATTTAGAAGCTGTTATTGCTCTATCTCCAGGTTGTAAATTACCATTTACCGAGCACTTACTCTATGTTAAGCACTGTGCGAAATACTGTAGTTTTCAAAATCCTGTAAATAATATTGAGATGCCCATTTTACACTTCACACTACGTGTAAATTGCAGAGGTGGCTCTTGAACCCCAACCTTACTCCAAAATCATTAACACCAAGAAACTAAAAGACAGATGTCTTTATTGGGTCTTATTTAACCTGCAGGCAACACCAGTCCAAAAAACTGGTTTCTCTGCCTATGTATTTTACACTGCATCTGCTGCCTTCCACAAACTGAAGGCAGCTAGAAGAATTCCCTGGAGACCCAGATGACTCTTTTTCCTTCTCATTACCTACCCCAGATAGTAAGAGGTAATATCCAGTAAGTGGAAAATGAGATGTAGCGGTTGCTAGACTAGTGTTAGCAAAAAATTGGAAAGGAGCAGTTAATACTTTTTCTGGTATTTTTGTTACCAAATAGCCCCATCTTGGTTTCCTCCTCAGGATCGGAATGCGGGGTCGAGAGCTGATGGGCGGCATTGGGAAAACCATGATGCAGAGTGGCGGCACCTTTGGCACATTCATGGCCATTGGGATGGGCATCCGATGCTAACCATGGTTGCCCACTACATCTATCCCTTCCCATCAATCCCAGCCCACGTACTAATAAAAGAAAGTCTTTGAGTAGTCAGTGTTATCTCTTTCTTAAAGCCTGCCTCTCTTAATCCAGAATTGGAAAACTTGGGAGTGTCTAGTACTTTCCATAGATACTAGTCAACTAATTAGTACAACTCTGTGCTTGTTACTACGATCACCATTTTAACAAAATTTCCTCAAGGTCACACATTGCATTATTTCCAAAGCATTGTTCATCCTGAGGTTGGTTGGTTGCCTGGTCGCCCAGGCTGGAGTGCAGTGGCATGATCTCAGCTCACTGCAACTTCTGCCTCCTGCGTTCAAGCGATTCTCCTCCCTCAGCCTCCTGAGTAGCTGTGATAACAGGCACACGCCACCATGCCCAGCTAAGTTTTGTATTCTTAAGCCGGGTGCGGTGGCACATGCCTGTAGTCCCAGCTACTTGGGAGGCTGAGGCAGGAAAATCGCTTGAACCCAGGAAGTAGAGGTTGCAGGGAGCTGAGATCGAGCCACTGCACTCCAGCCTGAGAGACAGAGCGAGACTCCATCTCAGAACAAAAAAAGTTTGTATTCTTAGTAAAGATGGGGTTTCACTGTGTTGGCCAGGCTGGTCTCGAACTCTTGACCTTGTGATCCACCCGCTTCCGTCTCCCAGTGTTGGGATTACAGGCCTAAGGCACCATGTCCGGCCCGAGGTTCTTTAGATATACCTAGTGGCTTTATCAGAAAAAGCAAAACAATTTTTCCACTGTGGAAAAAAATTAGAAACACCAGCCACTTCTGTAGCTTAACTGGCTAAATTCCAGATGATTTTCTAACCAGTCATCAACCATCTATATAGCTTGCCATCCACAAAACTTACTAGAGTTTGATGATAAAAAGCTTCTGTAGTGAGGCAATTGTCCATCTCACCTGCCTAGGCCACGCAGACCTTGGAGTTACTAACCTGCATTGCCCATTAAGCATTTCTTAAACAGAACTTTCAAAGATGGTAGTCAGTGTTATTATAAAGATAAAAGAAACTAAATGAACACTTTGAAATACTGACAGGCAGGAGGAAATTAAGGACATTACCAGATTAGCTACAGATTTTCAAACCAGTGGGATGCTGACTCAGGAACTGATTGGACATAAACAGTTTCACTCAGAATGACCTGTTTTCCATGCACAACACTATTCAAGTTACTACACTCTAACCACATTTCCTCTGAACATTATTTAAACACCAAATTTCACTCTGTGGTAGTGACTAAATTTTGGCACAGATGAGATTAACCACTAAAGGCTATGTTTGCTGGTCCAGTTCTCTAGAAAGCAATGACACAGCAGATTTGTTTCCTGTCAAGACTTGGTTCAAGGAAAAAATTGATAGCAGGGGATACTTTGGAAAAAGAGCATACTGACAGAATGTCTCTGCCCCAAAGAACACTGCGGTCTGGTATTGAGAAATTTTCAATGAGGTTGTGCGCAGTGGCTCATGCCTGTAATCCCAGCACTTTGGGAGGCCAGGACAGGTGGATCACTTGAGGTCAGTTCAAGACCAGCCTGGCTAACATGGCAAAAACCGTCTCTGCTAAAAATACAAAAATTAGCTGGGCACAATGGTGCACACCTGTCCCAGCTATTCAGGCGACTGAGGTGGGAGAATTGCTTGAACCTGGGAGATGGAGCCGAGATCACATCACTGCACTCCAGCCTGGGCCAAAGAGAAGACTCCGTCTCAAAAAGAAAAATTGAACTTTGGGAGTTTCCATTCAAATTAAATCACCAAAACAATGGGATGTCAAACAAAATGACTCATATGAAATTCTGATGCTCCCCCAAACTCAAGCTCTTTAAATAAACCAAGTTTGTAAAACTTGTGCTTGAATGCCAACAAAAAAAAAAAAGTTGAACAAATGAGGTAAGGAAATCAGTATTTGAAGGTAAATTAGGAGCAGCATTGCCTACTCAAGATTTACCAGGATACAAACAGTTGAAGAGAATTGAGTATAAATGGTGATGGCTTACTTTCCAACTAGTATGAAAGCTGAAAACCCCTTAATGCAGTAATATATGCAGATATATCAATTTGGGAAACCAGTTTGAAGTTAAGCCATTTTGTTAAGTATGTATTGTAAATGGTGAAACTTTTCTTCACAAATATGCCCAATGCAGGAGACCAAGAATGCCCAGGTTTTAAGGCCCGGCTGTTCGCTTTTCTTTTTCATAAACCCCTCAGTTTTGATATATTCTTCTAAAATACACAGGGCTAGACTATAATGGCATAAAGGAATTCATGGGGGGCAAGGTGAAGGCAAGTTTCCGCAGACTTGTCACATTTTCCCAAGTGGAAAGTAATGAATTGCGACTAAAAGAACCTAATACTCTATTCTCAAATTTCTGTAACTTTAAAACATTTGAAAATGAAGATTTCCTGTGGCCTTTTAAGAGACTTTTATTTGAGTGGTTCTTACAAAGATTGTTGCAATATGAAAGTCATTTGTTTGATAGAAATATCAAGCTGTCTTGTCAAACACACTGAAGTAACCCAAAATATATTTCAGAGCTCACAGAGCTTAAAAAGAGCAAAGATTATATGCAACCAGACAAAACCTATTTCTGCATTTCCTATTTCTTTCTGACTGCTTTGCTTACCAGACTCTCACTAAACATCTTCAGGAAATGCAGGGATCATTTTGTTTGGAATTTTAAGACACACCAGAACACATAGTATTTACAAAGAAACTTTTACAGATACATTAATTGAAAAGATACCATCAAGAAATATTGTAATTTTGAAATCTCCCTTTCTTGGCAATTGATCAGAATGCAAGATGAGATGCTACCAAACAGCCCTTTAGCTGTCTTGTATTTCCATACACTAGATGTGTATTTCAGAAACCTGCTCAACCATCAGCCAAAGATCAGTATTAGTGAAATGTGAAATGTAACTTCTGTGTAAAAAGTTAGGCTTCTGAAACAGTAAAAACATTACATCCCTGGTCTGCCTTTTACAGAAAGCACATTTGTTCTCCTAGAGCTATTCCTATAGTTCATTAATTTTCTACATGAACATTTTAAAAGGCAGAACAAGAGAACAGTTTTGTATACAGTGGGATTTACTATTTAGGGAGAATGAGCACACTGCATTCCTGTTAACATTTTTATTTTTTCAAGGTAACAGGAAATTGTATACAAATGACAGTAGATCCTTGCCTCTTTATTTTTATCTAAATAAAAGATAACTCAAGATGAATTCTCAAGAAAGAAAAAAAGCTATATACATAAGGGACTATATCTTCCTTCATCGTCTACTTGGAACCAGTAGTTGTGTTGCTGTCATAGAATCAGGAAACAGGTTGTGGTAAGTTGGAAGAGGTACATACGCTGCTGTTATCATTTTACCTATTGAAAGAAACAGACATGTTGGGTTTAACGTCTTCATTTTAGAGTCCTAATAACGAGTCAAAAAAATAAATTCAAACTCACCAGCAAACCACCTGCCATGCAATGCATTGACAGCAGCAATAGCTGCAGCAATTGATGGGCACTTCACATACACATTGCCCTAAAACACAGAAAAAAATGAAAAAAAGGTAAAGACGTTGCTGTATACGAAATGGACCCAGGTTAAGTTTATTCAAGTTGCCTGTAGAAACTTAGTGCTCTATAACCACAAAATGGTTTACCATAATTGTTCCACTGGCTAGTAAGTATGAGCAGAATTTTATTGAAAAATGACTTATGCTCCCAAACTTGCCCTGTTTTATCTTTTCTGTATGATTTATATGCAGTCTAAGAATGAATCAAGATGCCAAGATTTCACGGCAAGCTTTGAGCATTACTAGAAACTCCTCTCATACCCTGATCAAACTGTTACTGATTTTCTTTTATTTTGGAGGGTTTATTTAGCAACTATATTAAAGCTACTTTCAGGTACACACACAAAAAAACTGTAATGGAAGACAGTGACCATAACATGCACCACATATGTGTGAAGATTAAGTAGAGATAAACAACCTAACATCATTCATAAAGATGAAAATACCTGAGCTGAATTTTTGTCAACATAAATATGAATAACTCCTCCATGTTTATTACATTCTTCAATCACATCATCCTTAATCTCTGTATCCCATCCAACTTCTTCTTCTCTGTAAGAAAGTATTAAGGACTCTTAAATACTATTGAAACAAACTATATATATTTACAAATGTATCAAAAAAATTAAATATTCTATGAATTAAAAAAAATACTCTGGGGAAAAAAGCACACTGACAGAATGTCTCTTTCCCAAAGAACACTGCAGTCTGGTATTGAACAATAAATTTTTTTTTTTTTGAGACGGACTCTCGCTCTGTCGCCCGGGCTGGAGTGCAGTGGCCAGATCTCAGCTCACTGCAAGCTCCGCCTCCCGGGTTCACGCCATTCTCCTGCCTCAGCCTCCTGAGTAGCTGGGACTACCGGTGCCCGCCACCTCGCTCGGCTAGTTTTTTGTATTTTTTTTAGTAGAGACGGGGTTTCACCGTGTTAGCCAGGATGGTCTCGATCTCCTGACCTTGTGATCCGCCTGTCTCGGCCTCCCAAAGTGCTGGGATTACAGGCTTGAGCCACCGTGCCCAGCCCTGAACAATAAATTTTCAATGAGGCCAGGCATGGTGACTCATGCCTGTAATCCCAGCACTTTGGGAGGCCAAGGTGGGCAGATCACCAGAGGTCAGGAGTTTGAGACCAGCCTGGCCATCATGGAGAAATCCGGTCTATACTGAAAATACAAAAATTAGCCAGGAGTGGTAGCAGGTGCCTGTAATCCCTTCTATTCCGGAGGCTGAGGCAAGATAATCGCTTGAGCCCAGAAGGCAGAGGTTGCAGTGAGCCAATACCAAATCCCTGCACTCCAGCCTAGGTGACTCCATCTCAAAAAAAAAAAAAAAAGTTAAAAGGTATAGGGTTCTGGGGAAAATCAAAGCCAAATAAGATAGAAAACATTGATCCCAACCTAATTTTATGACTCCGCATAACCCGAAAGTGACTTTTAAATAGTTAAATGGGCCAGGCACAGCAGCTCATGCCTGTAATTCCAGCACTTTGGGAGGCTGGCACATCACTTGAGGTCAGGAGTTCAAGACCAGCCTGGCCAACATGGCAAAACCCCATCTCTACTGTGAAGATACAAAAATCAGCCAGGCATCATGGCACATGCCTGTAATCCCAGCACTTTCGGAGGCTGAAGCGAGCAGATCACTTAAGGTCAGGAGTTCGAGACCAGCCTGGCCAACATGAGAAAACCCTGTCTCTACTAAAAACCCAAAAGTAGTTGGGCATGGTGGTGTGCACCTGTAATCCCAGCTACTTGGAAGGCATGAGAATTGCTTGAACCTGGGAGATGGAGGTTGCACTGAGCTGAGATAAAGCCGGTGGCGCCACTGCACTCCAACCTGGAGTGAGACTCTGGCTCCAACAAAAAAAGTTAAATACTTCAATGCTATCTATTAAACGATACTTACTACAAAAGTTTATCACCATTTTATAGATAAATTTGAAAAGAATTCAAGACTCTTTGAATGAAAGAGTCATACAACTGTCATATGAAATGTAACTTATCGAAATTGAAACAAATCTACATTTTGATTGGCTGTACTATATTATAAATACGATATTTAAAACCAATGCGAAGAGTTAAAAAAAATAGCATCCTAATCACTAGCTGGGCATAGTTACTAGCATTCCAATGCTAACAGTTATTAGTATCCTAATCACTAGCTAGGCATAGTTTCCACGCCTGTCTGAAAAATTATTTTAAAAGGATCAAAACTATGCAGTTTCAAATGAAATATGGAAATACCAGGCCGGGCGCAGTGACTCACGCCTGTAATCCCAGCACTTTGGGAGACTGAGGTGGGTGGATCACATCAGGTTGGGAGCTTGAGACTGGTCTGACCAACATGGTGAAACCCCGTCTCTACTAAAACTACAAAATTAGCCGGGTGTCGTGGCGCATGCCTGTAATCCCAGCCACTCGGGAGGCTGAGGCAGGAGATCTGCTTGAACCCAGGAGGCGGAGGTAGCAGTAAGCCAAGATCATGCCATTGCACTCCTGCCTGGGCAACAAGAGCGAAACTACATCTTAAAAAAAAAAAAAAGAGAGAGAGAGAGAAATATATGGAAAATATCTTTTCAAAACAACTCTATTAACATCTGGATAGGAAATATCAAGAATAAAGTCCATTACTTACGTTTGAGGGTTAAACATGTTAGAGAGTTGAAAACATTGTGTTGCAAGTGGCTGAACAGAGGCAGCTGCAGCTAAAGCTGAAGCTAAAAAAAGAGAGAGAAAAATTAGTTTCATGGAAAATGCATGAAAGTATCCCTCATAAATACTTTAAAACGAAACCAAAAACCCACCCCAAGCATGTAACTAGGATGTCACTGGAGTATTTTACCTTATTTAATATTGCTACTAAAGTATGTATCAGTAGCTTTTAGGTGCCAGAAAACTGAGGTAACCTAATACTTGAAACAGACATTCAGAAATTTGAGAATCCTATTTTTAACAGGGAAATTAAACTTTACGTGTTATCAAAATCAATTCGATCAGACAAAATCTCAATACCCGAATAAGAAGGAATAAAACAAAATCCTTTGAAATGCCAAATAAATCTATATCCTTTCCTATCTCTCAGCTTTCTGCCCATGAAGTTTTTTAAATCTACAAACTGTAATTATAAAAGAATTAAAAGACATATAAAATCATCCAAGTGTTTAAAGACAATGTCCTAGAAAAATAAATCCTATTATAACAATCCTATTAAGAAAAATAAATCCTATTAATAAATGTTTTAAAAAAGATGCTTTAGCACAATAAAAGAACACTGAAAAGAGCAGCATATATGTGTAATATCCACTACTACCAAAACATACTGGGGTTTGAAGTTTAAAGAGCATTTTCCAAGACAGTTGCTCCAATGCTTTCATGTGATTTACAAAAATATTACCAGTAGCTGTTACAGAACTCACCGTAATCATATTATCTGACCAAATTTCATTCCAAAACATAATAACAACAAAGCTAAGGATAAAACAGTGCATTAGAAATTACGGTAATTAAAATAAACGATCACTTAAAGTATCAAAACTATTACACCGAGAAATTAGGGCTGTGCATAAAATATATCATAAAATGATGACTTTCTGGTAGCATTACAAGTACTTTAGCTTCTCTGTAATATACAAGTATTTTTTTCTTTTATAAAGTTTTATTTTAAACAAAATTTTAATGTAACATCAAATTCTACTGGAAAAAAGATTCGAGAGTGTATTATAACTATGCAAAAATGAAGATCACTGAATAGCTTACAGAAGATATGGAAGTATGCTTGAAAAAACTAGAAAGTCTAAACGCAACTGAGGAAGACTTGATTCTTCCAGTTTCTCAAGTTTAGTATGATTATATACCATGAATACTAAAAAATATTAAGAAAACGTACTATACAAATATTCACGTTCAACCTAGATCAATGCAGAACACAGTAAATCTGGGAAAATCTTTTTAAAATCTCTTAACAAAACAGCACTGAGTAGAAGCATCTTGTTTGTGAAAAAAATTTAATTCTTGTCTCTGATGGAAAATGACATATCTTTCTCATAATCATTTCCCTAAACATTAAGCATACTCCTACAAAAGATACAGAACTTACATTAATAGCAAAATGCTCATGTCAAGCAACAGAGATTTAGTGTTAACTAAAAACAAGAAATCATAGCCTACTTAATGAATGGTTGCTCTGAAATATGCTTGTAATTTAAGTTTGGATAAACCTCTTATTGCTTGGTACTGGCTTAAATAAATCACTGAGTACTATGTCTTAAGCAAAAAAAGGTGAGTTTTATAGCATGATTCGTAATTTTATAATGACACAACTTCCAGATTCCATGTTCTAAAATACTTGCCGGCCGGGCGCAGTGGCTCAAGCCTGTAATCCCAGCACTTTGGGAGGCCGAGACGGGCAGATCACGAGGTCAGGAGATCGAGACCATCCTGGCTAACACGGTGAAACCCCGTCTCTACTAAAAAATACAAAAAAAAACTAGCCGGGCGAGGTGGCGGGCGCCTGTAGTCCCAGCTGCTCCGGAGGCTGAGGCAGGAGAATAGCGTGAACCCGGGAGGCGGAGCTTGCAGTGAGCTGAGACCGGCCACTGCACTCCAGCCTGGGCGACAGAGCAAGACTCCGTCTCAAAAAAAAATAAATAAATAAAATAAAATAAAATAAAATACTTGCCTACTCGTTAACAAGAAAATACTTCATTTCCTGACTTCTATATGCAACTTATCAACACTCAGAACACACAGGCATAAAACAAAAACAAGGCTGAAAATTTTAAGCAAACTAAAGCAAAAAAAAATTGTTATTTTGATTTTTTTTTAAGTCCATTAATTTGGGTTAGGTCTTCTGAAATATAGACAGATTACTATGAATATACCACTATGTGCCATTGTGTCAAAATTCAGTCCAAATTACTGGTATAAAAATATGACAATAAATACAGAAAACTGTCTTACTACATTTAATTCTATTTCAAAGGCAAAAATAAAAAATAGAAACACTTAAACTCACCTTCAGTCTGCTGGGAAAGTCTTGTTTGCAAATCTATAACAAAAGAGAATTCTACAGCTCAGTGCAGGAACAATGAAGAGCCTCAACTAACAGGGTAAATGTCAGGAAAGCATTAATAAAAGAGGACTACAACAGCAGGGTTTATTGAAATGTACTTAGTAAAACCTGGCAGCAAAACCTCCTTCCCCATTCCTCATTGACAAGGCTTTGGGGCCTTTTTTCCCCCTCTTATCCTGGGAAACTTACTTTTCTCTCTCTCTTCCTAGACTAAACTACTCTTCCATATCTCAAGTGAATTCCACTACACTACTATACAGCTGGGAATAATGGGAAATGGGGAAAGGGAAGCACACCGGTCAGAAAATGACTGAAAAACCCTGATCTTGAGAATTCAATTCCAAGTACTTGGGAGGAAATACAAGTATTTGTATTTTTAGTGGCCATAGTACTTAACACTTTAGAAGGATATTGTAAAATTGTAAATAGTGCACATAAAAAGCTGTAACAGTTTCAATGATTTCCCAATTTAGGAAGAACATCACCATTGGGAAATATACCATTCCAACAGTATGTATATATTATTTTTTAAGGACTTTTCAAAGATTTAACTTGTCAAATCTAGCCCATAATGGGTCAACTTGATTAATGATTTCCTGGCCTAGTGTAAAAATTTAGCAAGGCAGGCATAAAAATCTCTGGAGTTTTCTTACAAGCTATGAAGTTTAGGAAAATCAATCAGTATTAAAAATAAGAGGGATGTGACCAATATATTTTCTCATATAATCGTTAGATTTCTACAGTGGACGCCATCTTAAAGCTGCTACAGAGTGCAACAGTGGCAAGCCTGAAGATTAAGTCTGCCACAGTGCTATAATGCTCTCCTGAAGTTCTTTTGATAGAAATATACAACATCAAAATTTTGATTCAGTAACCTAATTTTCATTAAAATCTGATTCAATTTCAACACTTTATTACCACATATACGGGTTTCTTGCTGGGGACAGAAAACGATCATAAAACATGGGCAAAAAAGTACCGGGATCTGCAGCCCAAGTTGTATCAGGATAAAATACCTGGGTCCCAGGTGCTCAAAATTGGTATCTCAGGGAGCTGAAGGAATGTAACTGGTGTATACTGAAGGAACTTGAAGACATGACCATGTGAACAGTATCAATAAACTTTAAGTAATAACACAATTTGTCTTTTTTTTCCTAAAATGGGAAAAAATGTATAGATATCAGAAATCCATGCTATTTTGTCTATCAACCCAATCATAATTTCAAAAATGATTTGTCATATCATTTGTGACAAAGTAAAAAATAAAGCATGGGTTTCATAAAGATAAAGACTCTAACCTATCTTAGAAAGGGCCTATCAAACTGGCAGAATAAAATAATGTGGATATAGTGATGATCCACCCCTGGTTTCACCCAATAGCTTTAAAAGACTTAGGGGACAAGGGTCTCAAACACAGTGAACACTCAACAATTTTATTTCAACAGGTTATATGTAGTATTTTAATGACCACCATCTGGAGAAAAACATCAGTTACACAGATATTCACCTAAAACATGAGTGTTATTAATGCAGAAGAAATTTATAGTAAGTCTAATAAAACAAAATGATCTTTAAAATCATCTCTACCACCAGCACTAAAAAAGAGAATATAACAAGATACATAGATAAAGGGTAGGGACTATTATCAGGAATCCATATGGAGCTTTAGGATTTTAGCTGCCTACATTCAAACAATCTTAATATAAACTATACGATAAGAAAGAACCCGAGAGGTACAGTCATACATAATAAAAGAAATAATGGCTGACGGTAGAACTGATATTTAACAGAGGATTATCTTCAGTTAACTGAAGATATTCAGAGCAAATCATGGTATCTGATACAGCATCCAGGGTGTAACAGTAATTGTCTATAAATGACCTTTTTTGTCACTGTATCAATTCCCTGAAGGCACGAACAAATCTTTCACCACCCTTTAGTGGAATACCTATAACAGGAACTAAAAATTTTCTAAATTGTCAAAGAACAATATGAACGACGGGAAGCAAAATAGGTAAACAGTTTTCTAGTTAAAAAAACAAAACCAAAAAAAACCTTTTAAACTGCAATAATAGGGTATAATTCTCTAATGAATTTAGTATCAATTAGAGCAAGTAGCAATTGACAATTATTCACTATAAAGGATCAAAGCGCTAACACTATAAACTCAAAATATGTATTAATCCAATGGAATAACTTAAGGAGGGATCAAATGACTGTTAAATACACAAATGCCTTACTGGTTGATTCTTCTTATAAGTATAAACTGGCATCGTTGTCAGAAATTCTAGGGAGTAACTGCTTGTCAAATTTCAAGATAAGTCATACAATTTGATAGAAAGGAAATGAAACCAAAGGCAGGTTTTCTTTTTTTTTTTTTTTTTTTT